>NC_088406.1:20890171-21065171 GCF_034236695.1 Oncorhynchus nerka | reverse complement strand
ACAGCTTTGTTTGTGTGAGCGAAATCATAATGACAAATTAGCCCCATCATTTGTTTTATGAGTGTGTGTTGGTTTGTGTGTACACCATGCTTTTGTGTGTGTGTGTGTGTGTGTGTGTGTGTGTGTGTGTGTGTGTGTGTGCGTGCGTGCGTGCGTGCGTGCGTGCGTGCGTGCGTGCGTGCGTGGATGTGCCTGTGTACGTGTGTGTGAGATGGAACGATATTGAGACTAATGTTCAGAAGTTTTCAGGAGCTCCAGATGGCCTTGCTTTAACAACAATAGTAAATCGGAGAGTGGTGATCTGGCCCATGGGGCAGCCTGGTCTCATAGATTAGACGTAACATAGTAAACGTAAATCAAGGTCACTCAAATTAGTATGATCTGTTACGTTTAGTATGGTTACATAAGACAGAAGGTATAGCGCAAACTACTTGTAACTCAAAGGTAGCTTGTTTGATACTTGAGCATTTTAGCTAATTGCAACTTTGCAACTACTTACTACTTTTTAGCTACTTTGCAACTACTTTGCATGTTAGCTCACCCTTCCCCTAACTCTAACCTTAACCCTTTAACCTAACTCCTAACCTTTACCCTAAACTTAACCCCTAACCCCTAGGTTAGCTAACGTTAGCAACCTAGCTAATGTTAGCATTAGCCACCTAGCTAACTTTAGCCACAGCAAATTGGAATTCCTACCATATGATATGTATTGCAGAATCTTAACATATTGTACGAATTGCAATTTGTAACATATCATACAAATTGTAATTTGTAATATATCATATGAAATGGATGATGGACACAAATGAATAGCCACCATACAAAATTATACTGTGTTACGTCCAGGTTGGATGGGGCTGCTGGCGACTGCAGCATGGAGCCTCATATCAAGGTGAGAGTGACTCTGCAGCCATTACATGAGATGAGAACAGGAAGGATGGGACAGAATGGTCAGAGCAACATCCCTGGTTGTGACCATAATGTTGTGTAATCACCGGATGTGATGTGTTTTTGGATTGAAGAGGGAGAATCAGTAACTATGGTGTTTTCGGTCCTCGCCCTCTCCAATATGTTGAAGTGGACGACGGTTAGATTAGAATGGCTAGACAGAACAGATTTCAGTGTGGATGTAAAGAAATGTTTCAGAGGTCTGGGTCAGTGACCACATTACACAATCCATTCATTCTCCAATTTACAGTCTGTTCTCTCTGAGAGATAATTGTGTCTTACATAATGGTAAGATGTAAAAGCTGCTTAACACGGTAACGTTGCAGTAACGTTAGTGACATTGAAAAAACATACTTACATATATTTTTCTCTCCTTTTTTTGTTCTTCTCTCTCTCTCTCTCTCTCTCTCTCTCTCTCTCTCTCTCTCTCTCTCTCCCCTCTCTCTCTCTCTCTCTCTCTCTCTCTCTCTCTCTCTCTCTCTCTCTCTCTCTCTCTCTCTCTCGCCCTCTTCTCCTCTATCTCCATGAATCATTCTACTCCAGAGTCACGTAAGAGTCTCTGTTCAGTATGTGGCTCACTGTCCTTCATGTGTCTTAATGCCTGTGTGTTCTGCTAGGACCTGCACACATTAACCTTCAGCCTCCCTTCCCTTCCACCCGGCTTCTCTACTCTCCTGTGGTTCCTCATTGATTGGAGGTCAGCAGTGGGGGCTGTGTGCCTTGCAGTAGGAGGGTAGAGATGTAGGGGAGAGATGGAGGGGAGAGGTGTGGGAGAGAGGTGTGGGGGAGATGAGGGGTCACTGATTGAGAGAGCCATTGTTCTGTGGCCCTGCTGGAACATGGTTGGTCTCTCTTTGCATGCCATCCCTAACTCACCATCAATCACCAGCATCTACTGGGGCTAAGCATAGTTTTGTGTTAGACAGTTACAGTGATACTGCAGTACTACCCTCTGTGCAGTGACTCTCTGCTAGTCAAATGTCACACTGCTGAAATACAGAATGTAATAGGATGAAAAATACCCGTCTTAATTTGATACCTTAAGTCTGTATTACATGGATGCCAGCTTAGGCTGTTAGCTCTGAATATCCATGCTACGCTGTTAAATAGTCAGACAGAGATCCACATTCTAGAGAGTCTTTGGAGAAAACCTGTCACCACAGTGTCATGTCTGCCATTTTGAAGCTAGCTAAATGAGGCTCCATCTGTCTCCATCTGTCTCCCGCAACAGTCACACACAGTACCAGGCCAGCATACCAGGACAGCCTACTGTACAAATTATTCACAAAAACATCACTTAAATATGAACAAGTGCAAAGCAGAGACATTTTGTTAACAAGGTAATATATCAGGTCTTAGGCTATTGCTGTAAGTTGTTGAGCATTGAAACTTTGTTTATTGAGAAGCACAACATGACTCATCTCCTATTATACTATTGTTTTTAAACTGTACAATTTGTTTTACCCAAAATAAAAAATAAAAACAATCTACTATACTATGATCACTGTGATCCAAGATGTCGTAGCAGTCTTTGTCCTTCGTCTTGTCGTGTCCCATGTATATATCTTTTTTAATATTTTTATTTGCATATCTTTTTGATATTTTTCTAAACCTCAACTTGAAAATACTCTCCTGCACCCCGCCTCACCCAATGTGATGTGGATCTGTTTTTTCTGAAGTATTTTTATTTACCTTGGAACCGGAATCCCCCAACAGAAGCTAGCCAGCTCATTAGCTACTAGCTAGTAGTCAGCTAACCCCTGCTAGCGGTCATCAGCTAACCTTTAGCTCAGAAAGCTCTCACCAGTTTGTTCAACGCGACTCAAATCAGAGCATACCGGACCTATTTTCTCTCCATAACCCTGGATTCCTATCGCAAGCTCTGAAACTTTTCACCTGGATCATCGCAGCTAGCCAACTGCTATCCGTGTGACTACTCCTGGCTAATGTCTGTCCCAACCAATTAGCCTGGAGCTAGCCCATGCTAGTCCCATTCTCCCGGCTAGCTGAAAAGGCCCATCAGCCACTCCTGGGCTACAATACCCCTTCTACTGCCGGTATGGGGCACGGAACCCCACCGATCCTTCACGTCTGGACTACGACGTATTCTGCTCGAGGGGGTACTCAACTGGACCTTACGTTGTGACGTCCCCTGAATGCCCATCTGCTAGCTGCTAGCCGTGGCCAGCTAGCTGTCTAGAGCATATTGGGCTGCTAGCTGAATAGATCCATCGGCCAATTTCTTGGGCCACTATACCAATTGGATTTGGACCCCTCTGCTACTTGGAACCCTACTAATCCATTACGACTGGTCTATTGACGTCACTGCACGAGGAGGCTAAAACGGACTTTCCTCCGTCGTGAAGTCCCTCTAAGGCCCTTCTGCTAGTTGCTATCCCCGGCCTGCTAGCTGTCTGAATTTAAACCAGGTGATGTCTCCAGCCAGCCCAACCACTCACTGGACCCCTATGATCACCCGGCTCACTAATATCAATATGCCTTGTCCATTACTGTCCTGGTTAGTGATTATTGACTTATTTCACTGTAGAGCCTCTAGCCCTGCTCAATATGCCTTAACCAACCATTTAGTTCCACCTCCCACATATGCGGTGACATCACCTGGTTTAAACGTCTCTAGAGACAATATCTCTCTCATCATTACTCAATGCCTATGTTTACCTCCAATGTACTCACATCCTACCATACCTTTGTCTGTACATTATGCCTTGAATCTATTCTATCGCGCCCAGAACCCTGCTCCTTTTACTCTCTGTTCTGAACGTACTAGACGACCAGTTCTGATAGCCTTTAGCCGTACCCTTATCATATTCTTCCTCTGTTTCTCTGGTTAATCCAGGCCCACTCCTACTCCCCAGGTGCTCTCATTTGTTGACTTCTGTAATTGTAAAAGCCTTGGTTTCATGCATGTTAAACATTAGAAGCCTCCTCCCCAAGTTAGTTTGTTCACTACTTTAGTACACTCTGCCAACCCGGATGTCCTAGCCGTGTCGGAATCCTGGCTTAGGAAGACCACCAAAACTCCTGAAATTTCAATCCCTAACGATAACATTTTTCGACAAGATAGAACTGCCAAAGGGGGCGGAGTTGCAATCTACTGCAGAGATAGCCTGCAGAGTTCTGTCTTTACTATCCAGGTCTGTACCCAAACAATTTGAGCTTCTACTTTTAAAAATTCACCTTTCCAGAAACAATTCTTTCACTTTTGCCGCTTGCTATAGACCACCCTCTGCCCCCAGATGTGCCCTGGACACCATATGTGAATTGATTGCCACACATCTATCTTCAGAGCTCGTGCTGCTAGGTGACCTAAACTGGGACATGCTTAACACTCCGGCCATCATACAATCTAAGCTTGATGCCCTCAATCTCACACAAATGTTCAATGAACCCACCAGGTACAACCCCAAATACGTAAACACGGGCACCCTCATAGATATCATCCTAACCAACTTGCCCACCAAATACACCTCTGCTGTTTTCAACCAAGATCTCAGCGATCACTGCCTCATTGCCTGCATCCGTAATGGGTCTGCGGTCAAACGACCACCCCTCATCACTGTCAAACGCTTCCTAAAACACTTCAGCCAGCAGACCTTTCTAATCGACCTGGCCCGGGTACCCTGGAAGGATATTGACCTCATCAGTAGAGGATGCCTGGTTATTCTTTAAAAGTGCCTTCCTCGCCATCTTAAAAAGTGCCTTCCTCACCTCACTATATACACAGGCAGTTAGGAAAGCTAAGGCTAGTTTTTCAAGCAGAAATTTGCATCCTGTAGCACAAACTAAAAAGAGTTCTGGGACACTGTAAAGTCCATGGAGAATAAGAACACCTCCTCCCAGCTGCCCACTGCACTGAGGCTAGGAAACACTGTCACCAACGATAAAGCCACTATTATTGAGATTTTCAACAAGCAATTTTCCACGGCTGGCCATGCTTTCCACCTGGCTACCCCTACCCCGATCAACAGCCCTCCACTCCCCACAGAAACTAGCTGATAGCTGATGTTCTGAAAGAGCTGCAAAATCTGGACCCCTTCAAATCAGCCAGGCTAGACAATCTGGACCATATTGTTCTAAAATTATACATTTACATACATTTACATTTAAGTCATTTAGCAGACGCTCTTATCCAGAGCGACTTACAAATTGGTGCATTCACCTTATGACATCCAGTGGAGCAGCCACTTTACAATAGTGCATCTAAATCTTTTAAGGGGGGGGGGGGGGTGAGAAGGATTACTTTATCCTATCCTAGGTATTCCTTAAAGAGGTGGGGTTTCAGGTGTCTCCGGAAGGTGGTGATTGACTCCGCTGTCCTGGCGTCGTGAGGGAGTTTGTTCCACCATTGGGGGGCCGAAATTGTTGCAACCCCTATTACTAGCCTGTTCAACCTCTCTTTCGTATCGTCTGAGATTCCCAAAGATTGGAAAGCTGCCCGCGGTCATCCCCCTTTTCAAAGAGGGAGACACTCTAGACCCAAACTGTTACATACCTATATCTATCCTACCCTGCCGTTCAAAGGTCTTCGAAAGCCAAGTTAACAAACAGATTACCGACCATTTCGAATCCCACCGTACCTTTTCCGCTATGCAATCTGGTTTCAGCAGGTATATATCACTGGTCACCCCCAAAGCCAATTCTTCCTTTTGCCGCCTTTCCTTCCAGTTCTCTGCTGCCAATGACTTTAACGAACTGCGAAAATCACTGATGTTGGAGACTAGCTTTAAGCACCAGCTGTCAGAGCAGCTTACAGATCACTGCACCTGTACATAGCCCATCCAACTACCTCATCCCCATACTATATTTATGTATTTATCTTGCTCCTTTGCATCCCAGTATCTATACTTGCACATTCATTTTCTGCACATCTACCATTCCAGTGTTTAATTGCTATATTGTAGTTACTTCGCCACCATGGCCTATTTATTGCCTTTACCTCCCTTATCCTACCTCATTTGCACATTCTGTACATAGACTTTTTCTACTGTATTATTGACTGTATGTTTGTTTATTCCATGTGTTACTCTGTGTTGCTGTATGTGCATTGCTTTATCTTGGCCAGGTCGCAGTTGCAAATGAGAACTTGTTCTCAACTGGCCTACCTGGTTAAATAAAGGTGAAATAAATAAATCAATAGTTTTGAGCAAGTGTACAGTGAGCTGGGTGTGGGGGAACCATTGATCTCTCAGATAGGGTGATGAGGGAATGGTCTGGCCTGGTATGAGACACAGGCTATAGAGGTTGTTACTGAGGGACCCTGACACTGTAGGTGGCTGACCTGGATCAGTAGGTTTCTGACCTGGCTCAGTAGGTGTCTGACCTGGCTCAGTAGGTATCTGACCTGGCTCAGTAGGTGTCTGACTGAATTAAGAAATATATAAATATTAGATTGAGCAATGTCTGAGTGGCATTGACTAAAATAAAGTATAATAGAATACATTATATAAATATGAGATGAGTAAACAGCAGTGGTGGAAAGCACCTAAGTAAAAATACTTTAAAGTACTACGTAAGTCATTTCTTGGGGTATCTGTACTTTGCTATTTATATTTTTGACTACTTTTACTTTTACTTCACTACATTCCTAAAAATATAATGTACTTTTTACTCTATACATTTTCCCTGACACACGAAAGTACTAGTTACATGAATGCTTAGCAGGACAGGGAAATGCTCCAATTCGCGCACTTATCAAGAGAACGCGTGGTCATCCCTCCTGCCTCTGATCTGGCAGACTCACTAAACACAAATGCATCTTTTGTAAATAAAGTCTGAGTGTGGGAGTGTGCCCCTGGCTGTCCATACATTTTAAAAACAAGAAAATGGTGCAGTCTGCTTTGCTTAAAATAAGGAATTTGAAATGATTTATACTTTTACTTTTGATAATAGTAGATTTTAGCAATTACATTTACTTTTGATATTTAAGTATATTTAAAACCAAATACTTTTAGACTTTTACTCAAGTAATATTTTACTGGGTGACTTTTACTTTTACTTGAGTAACTTTCTATTAATTAAGGTATCTGTACTTTTTTTTCTCTACTTTTTCCACAGCTGTAAAGCAGTATGTAAACATTGATACAAATTAATACTATTCACTGTTTATTCAAACTATAGATCCTCAAATACTTACACTACATCACCAAAAGTATGTGGACATCTGCTCGTCGAACATCTCATTACAAAATTGCCCCTTTGCTGCTATAACAGCCTCCACTCTTCTGGGAATGCTTTCCACTAGATGTTGGAACATTGCTGCTATAACAGCCTCCACTCTTCTGGGAAGGCTTTCCACGTGATGTTGGAACATTGCTGCTATAACAGCCTCCACTCTTCTGGGTAGGCTTTCCACGTGATGTTGGAACATTGCTGTGGAGTCTTGCTTTCATTCAGCCACAAGAACAGGTCGGGCACTGATGTTGGGCGGTTAGGCCTGGCTCACAGTCAGCGTTTCAATTCATCCCAAAGGTGTTCCATGGGATTGAGGTCAGGGCTCTGTGCAGGCCAATCAAGTTTTTCCACACCCACCTTGAAAAAAATATTTTTGTATAGACCTCGCTTCGTTTATGGGGGCATTGTCATGCTGAAACAGAAAAGGGCCTCCCCAAACTGTTGTCACAAAGTTAGAAGCACAGAATCATCT
The DNA here is from genome assembly GCF_034236695.1 of Oncorhynchus nerka. Lineage (NCBI taxonomy): Eukaryota > Metazoa > Chordata > Actinopteri > Salmoniformes > Salmonidae > Oncorhynchus > Oncorhynchus nerka. Next base: position 21,057,559 of record NC_088406.1, on the reverse strand, counting down.
AAAATGCCATTGTATGCTGTAGCGTTAAGATTTCCCTCCACTGGAACTAAGGGTCCTAGCCTGAACCATGAAAAACAGCCCCAGACCATTGTTCCTCATCCACCAAACTTTACAGTTGTTACTATGCATTTGAGCAGGTTGCGTTCTCCTGGCATACATTAAACCCAGATTTGTCTGTTGGACCGCCAGATAGTGAAGTGTGATTCTTCACTCCAGAAAACGTGTTTCCACTGCTCCAGAGTCCAATGTCGGCGAGCTTTACACCACTCCAGCCAACGCTTGGCATTGCGCATGCTGATCTTTAGCTTGTGTGGCTGCTCGACCATGGAAACCCATTTCATGAAGCTCCCGACAAACAGTTATTGTGCTGACATTGCTTCCAGAGGCAGTTTGGAACTCGGTAGGGGGTGTTGCAACTGAGGAGAGATGATTTTTACACGTTACAACCTTCAGCATTCGGCATTCTCGTTCTGTGAGGTTGTGTGGCCCACCACTTCGTGGCTGAGCAGTTGTTGCTCCTAGACGTTTCCACTTCACAGTAACAGCACTTACAGTTGACCGGGGCAGCTCTAGCAGGGCAGAAATTTGATGAACTGACTTGTTGGAAAGGTGGCATACTATGACGGTGCCACATTGAAAGTCTTAAGGCCATTCTATGTTTCTCCATGGAGATTGCATGGCGGTGTGCTCAATTTTATACACCTGTCAGCAACTGGTGTGGCTGAAATAGGGGTGTCCACATACTTTTGCATATATAGTTTACGTTAGGATGTGTGTGTGTGTGTGTGTGTGTGTGTGTGTGTGTGTGTGTGTGTGTGTGTGTGTGTGTGTGTGTGTGTGTGTGTGTGTGTGTGTGTGTGTGTGTGTGTGTGTGTGTGTGTGTGTGTGTGTGTGTGTGTGTGTGTGTGTGTGTGTGTGTGTGTGTGTGTGTGTGTGTGTGTGTGTGCTGCGACGCGTGTGTGTGCCAGTTCCTGGTGCTCATTGTGTTCCAGACCACCTGGTGGTGCCTCAGTTCTCCTGCTGGACCTCTCTGTACCACCAATCACCCTGCTCTCTGATGGCACCGTAGGCACCAGGAGAGGGGCCAGCACGCCATGCTGGAAGGACTGATAGATATAAAAGATAAAGCATGTTTGATCTGGTGTGGATAAGCTGTGGAGGCTGCAGTGGCAGTACCTTTGATGCTAGCATGCAGTAAACATCAATTGTATTTCTTGTATAATCTCTGTTAAAATCTGAAAAACAGAGGGATGGAGAGAGAGAGCGGGGTGGATGGTAAGGGATAGCGAGATCAGTTCTCTCATTACTTCCATCTAGCTGTATTGCTATACACGGCAGCAGTTTCTAAATCATTCTCATGCACAAGGTCATTGGGAGAACGACTCCCTGCTTGTAAAGGAGAGTCATTGGGAGAACGACTCCCTGCTTGTAAAGGAGAGTCATTGGGAGATCGACTCTCTCTTTGTAAAGGAGAGTAATTTGGAGAACGACTCCCTGCTTGTAAAGGAGAGTCATTGGGAGAACGACTCCCTGCTTGTAAAGGAGAGTCATTGGGAGATCGACTCTCTGTTTGTAAAGGAGAGTTATTAGGAGAACGACTCTCTCTTTGTAAAGGAGAGTGATTGGGAGATCGACTCTCTGTTTGTAAAGGAGAGTCATTGGGAGATCGACTCTCTGTTTGTAAAGGAGAGTCATTGGGAGATCGACTCTCTGCTTGTAAAGGAGAGTCGTTGGACGAACGGATATCTGCTTGTAAGGGGGAGTTATTAGGAGAACGACTCTCTGCTTGTAAAGGAGAGTCATTGGGAGAACAACTCTCTGCTTGTAAAGGAGAGTCATTGGGAGAACAACTCCCTGCTTGTAAAGGAGAGTCATTGGGAGAACAACTCCCTGCTTGTAAAGGAGAGTAATTTGGAGAACGACTCCCTGCTTGTAAAGGAGAGTCATTGGGAGAACGACTCCCTGCTTGTAAAGGAGAGTCATTGGGAGATCGACTCTCTGTTTGTAAAGGAGAGTTATTAGGAGAACGACTCTCTCTTTGTAAAGGAGAGTGATTGGGAGATCGACTCTCTGTTTGTAAAGGAGAGTCATTGGGAGATCGACTCTCTGTTTGTAAAGGAGAGTCATTGGGAGATCGACTCTCTGCTTGTAAAGGAGAGTCGTTGGAACGGAATCTGCTTGTAAGGATATCTGCTTGTAAGGGGGAGTTATTAGGAGAACGACTCTCTGCTTGTAAAGGAGAGTCATTGGGAGAATGACTCTCTGATTGTAAAGGAGAGTGATTGGGAGATCGACTCTCTGTTTGTAAAGGAGAGTCATTGGGAGATCGACTCTCTGTTTGTAAAGGAGAGTCATTGGGAGATCGACTCTCTGCTTGTAAAGGAGAGTCATTGGACGAACGGATATCTGCTTGTAAGGGGGAGTTATTAGGAGAACGACTCTCTGTTTGTAAAGGAGAGTCATTGGGAGATCGACTCTCTGTTTGTAAAGGAGAGTTATTAGGAGAACGACTCTCTCTTTGTAAAGGAGAGTCATTGGGAGATCGACTCTCTGTTTGTAAAGGAGAATCATTGGGAGATCGACTCTCTGTTTGTAAAGGAGAGTCATTGGGAGATCGACTCTCTGTTTGTAAAGGAGAGTTATTAGGAGAACGACTCTCTCTTTGTAAAGGAGAGTCATTGGGAGATCGACTCTCTGTTTGTAAAGGAGAGTCATTGGGAGATCGACTCTCTGCTTGTAAAGGAGAGTCGTTGGACGAACGGATATCTGCTTGTAAGGGGGAGTTATTAGGAGAACGACTCTCTGCTTGTAAAGGAGAGTCATTGGGAGAACAACTCTCTGCTTGTAAAGGAGAGTTATTAGGAGAACGACTCTCTGTTTGTAAAGGGGAGTCATTGGGAGATCGACTCTGTTTGTAAAGGAGAGTTATTAGGCGAACGACTCTCTGCTTGTAAAGGAGAGTCATTGGTCACTGATATACCTGGGATTCAAACTGTCCATTCCAACAGTACTTCTACTTTCTAGATTGCCTTTGACTTTTCACCTACAGTTAACTTTGTTCCACTTCAAGTGATTGCATTAACTGCGCCATTGACTGTGAAGAGGGTGTGACTGCATGGAGTTCTGGAGGGCTGTGAGCGTTGCAAACGCCTGCGCTCTATCTGTACCTTCTCTGCACTAGTAATCATTCCCAAGGCCTAATCATTACAGGCTAGTTCTAATCAGAGCTTTATCAGAGTTTAATGTACAGGGGTTAATTATATCAGCAGGAGAGCAGCCCCTCAGGACCAGAACATGGTTACCTGGCTGACCAATAGGAACACTGTCGTTAGGCACTCTGTTATTCACACAACTCATGAGGAAGGACACTGTCGTTGGGGGGGGTAGCTGCTGACACCTCCAGTCTCCCATGTTCCCCTGCTCTCACCTGCCTCCTGACAGACCGGGCCGCCGGAGGAAACAAGTGGTGTAACTCAAAACCCACAGTTGCTGAGCACGCTTTGTAATGAAATATACTGTGAGTGTGTGTGTGTGTGTGTGTGTGTGTGTGTGTGTGTGTGAAACATATTCAAGGAAAAGCTCTTACAGCTTATGCGTGTTGTGTTACGTTTGTTCACACCCTTTCTGGCTATTTGTAGGTCACCTCTTCTCCATAGTGTCACTGCCAGACTGACAGAAGTAGAACCAGTTTTGTGGTGCACATGGTTGCCTGTCTGCCTGTCTTCCTGTCTGCCTGTGAGCCTGTCTGCCTGCCTGTGAGCCTGTCTTCCTGTCTGTCTGCCTGTGAGCCTGTCTTCCTGTCTGTCTGTCTGCCTGTGAGCCTGTATTCCTGTCTGTCTGCCTGTCCGCCTGTCTGCATGCCTGTCAGCCTGTCTGCATGCCTGTCAGCCTGTCTTCCTGTCTGTCTGTCTGCCTGTGAGCCTGTCTTCCTGTCTGTCTGCCTGTGAGCCTGTCTTCCGGTCTGCCTGACCGCCTGTCTTCCTGTCTCCCTGTAAGCCTGTCTTCCTGTCTGCCTGCCTGTCAGCCTGTCTGCATGCCTGTCAGCCTGTCTTCCTGTCTGTCTGTCTGCCTGTGAGCCTGTCTTCCTGTCTGTCTGCCTGTCCGCCTGTCTGCATGCCTGTCAGCCTGTCTTCCTGTCTGTCTGTCTGTCTGCCTGTGAGCCTGTCTTCCTGTCTGTCTGCCTGTGAGCCTGTCTTCCTGTCTGCCTGCCTGTCAGCCTGTCTTCCTGTCTGCATGCCTGCGAGCCTGTCTTCCTGTCTGCTCCTGTCTGCATGCCTGTCAGCCTGTCTTCCTGTCTGTCTGCCTGTCAGCCTGTCTTCCTGTCTGCATGCCTGTCAGCCTGTCTTCCTGTCTGCCTGTGTGTACAGGTGTGTCGGGTAGGACGGCAAGCTGCTGCAGGAGATGTTTGCTCTCAGAGAGCACTGGATTAATCTGCTTGTGAGAACACACACACACACACACACACACACACACACACACACACACACACACACACACACACGCACACACACACACAGGTCATAGTTGTAGATAGATGGAGGATAATCCAGACGGAGAGCATCACAGAACAAACGACAGGACAAGAGATTCAGCACTTGTGAAATATCCATTCACAGCCCCCGCTCTAGTCTCTCTCTCTTTCTCTCTCTCTCTCTCTCTCTCTCTCTCTCTCTCTCTCTCTCTCTCTCTCCCTCCCTGTCTTTCTTTCTCTCCCTCCCTCCTTTCCTCTCTCTGTTACTCGTGGTGGTTCTCCCTCCCTCAGAGTCTCTGTTTGCAGTGTCAAGGCTGCTGTGTTGAGAATGCTCTCTCTCTCTCTCATGTATTTCTTATATTCATATCAACACTGTCTCCTGTGATGTAAGACGAGGTGGGTGCTGTACGGAGGGGGAGGAGGGACACACAGACTGTTAGCCGTGGCCAGTAACTGCCTGAGAAAGAGCTGTCGGATCAATTGATGTGTCACTATCACTGTCACCGGACCTGACCGTCGCCGAAGTGTCTCTGCTCTGCTACTGCTCTCAGCAACTTGTACATAGCAAGAGGAAAACACTTCTCTCCAGCACTCCATGGGAAGTGTCTCCGGTGAAGCTGAGCCTATAAGCATTTCAGCAGGACTCCAATAAATACTCCACCAACTCTGAGAGGCAGAGAAAGAAGAGGAAGAGAGAAGACGGATAGAAAAAAGCGGGATCAATATTTCAGAGCATAGCTGCAGAAATCCAGGCTTTAATCTGCCTGTGTGCCCATGCTGGAATTATAGTCTGCCTCCCCAGCCACCTCGCCTCCCCAGCCAACTCGCCAACACTGCTGCTGCCTTCAAAGGAATCAGTCCAGTCCTGCAGGAAGAGGGGGGCTGTCAAGGTTGGCTGTGGATGGTGTGACCTGGGCTGAAACTGTGAAGGAGGAGGAGGAAGGGGAGGCGGTGTTGTTGTTGTACTCTGGACCCCCCCCAGCTGTGTGTGATATGAGAGAACCAGGCACGTCTCTCCCTTCGGCCCTCTGCTCTGTTCTCTAACACCAATGAGATCTGTGGAGGCAGGCATGGCTGCAAGGCGGATGCCCCTGCTGCTGCTGCTGCTGGAGGTGCTGAATGGAGCATGTATGCCAGGGGATGGACAGGGGCGGTACAAGAGTGGCTGGAGGTGGAAAGGTGACAGGACCCGTGAGTAACCCCTCCTCCTCCAGCTCCCAAAACTACTACACTCCCTCTCTCTGTATCTCTCTTTCCCTCTGTCTGTCGCACACCCTCCCATGCACATCTCTCTCCCTCTTTTGATACATTTTTCTCTCTCTCTTTGATATCAGTTTGATGAAGTTGAGCTCTAAGCTTCGTGTTCATTCAGACGTGTCGTCTCCGTCCTCTGCTGACAGACAGCTGCAAATGGGAGGCAAATCATTTATCAGTGAAAAGATGAAAGAACTGGCATTACCTGCCAGGCTTAGAATAGCAATGTGTGTGGTTCTGAGCTTTGTTAGCAGTTATTTAACTTTGTTATGACTACTTCTAGACATACTTTACCCTCACTCTCTTAATCTCGCTCACTCTAATTTTCTCTCCACCTCTCTCCTACTGTATTTCCAACATGACTATTTCTCAGCCACTCCATCTCAGACAGTCATTAGTTGATCAGTGTTGAGTTGTTAAAAGCTGTTGAGCGAGGCCCGACTGGCAATTTCCTTCCTAGTAAAAAGCTGAGTGTCTCTCTTCAGGCGTGAGTGCATTATAGATGCTGAGATGTGGTCTGTCTGGAGGGAGGGAGGGAGGGACGGAGGGAGGGAGGGAGGGAGAGACCCCAGTAATGAGCAGGGAGAGCTATGGTTCACTGTGGCTACCAGCACTGTCTGTCCCCCAGCTTTTAGACTGCAAGGCTAATGTGATTGTTTGGCATGCGATCGCTGTTTGACACTGAGCGATGAACTGGCAGAGAGTGTCCCTAACTGTCCTGTCCCCTTCTGGAGGTTGAAGGGAGATAGAGAAGCCTTGATACTGTTCCAAGATTAAATGACTGACTGTGAAACGTACAAAGTCATGTAAGGTCTTCTGTCTTCTCCAAGGAGACCAGGTCAGTGTGTTTTAGCATCACTAGACAAGGCACACTTTTTAGTTACTTGTCTGAGCTTGTAAAATGTGAGTTTTTCCCCTCCAAAGTATTGGCACTGGTTTCTCTCTGTATTTAAGGAAACATTTTCTTTATTTTATGTACAGTTGAAGTCAGAGGTTTACATACACCTTAGCCAAATACATTTAAACTCAGTTTTTCACAATTCCTGACGTTTAATCCTAGTAAAAATGCCCTGTTTTAGGTCAGTTAGGATCACCACTTTATTTTAAGAATGTGAAATGTCAGAATAATAGTTGAGAGAATGATTTATTTCAGCTTTTATTTATTTCATCACATTCCCAGTGGGTCAGAAGTTTACATACACTCAATTAGTACTTGGTAGCATTATGTTTCAAATGTTTCAGGTAGCCTTCCACAAGCTTCCCACAATAAGTTGGGGGTATTTTGGCCCATTCCTCCTAACAGAGCTGGTGTAACTGAGTCAGGTTTGTAGGCCTCCTTGCTCGCACACGCTTTTTCAGTTCTGCCCACACATTTTCTATAGGATTGAGGTCAGGGCTTTGTGATGGCCACTCCAATATCTTGACTTTGTTGTTCTTAAGCCATTTTGCCACAACTTTGGAAGTATGCTTGTGGTCATTGTCCATTTGGAAGACCCATTTGCGACCAAGCTTTAACTTCCTGACTGATGTCTTTAAATGTTGCTTCAAAATATCCACTTATTTTTCCTCCCTCGTGATGCCATCTATTTTGTGAAGTGCACCAGTCACTCCTGCAGCAAAGCACCCCCACAACATGATGCTGCCACCCCGTGCTTCACGGTTGGGATGGTGTTTGCAATGATCGTTGTTGGAAGGATGGTCGGACCAAGATGCAGCGTGGGGTAGGTTAATGATTTTTTATTTATGATAACCGGCACAAAACAAGAAAGAGTAACAAACGAAACGTACAGCTTTGTAGGGCTAAAAAGCAACAATATAAAATCAAGATCCCACAAACAACAGGTGGAAAAAGGCTGCCTAAATATGATCCCCAATCAGAGACAACGATAGACACCTGCCTCTGATAGGGAACCATACCAGGCCAACATAGAAAATAAAAAACTAGACTACCCACCCTAGTCACACCCTGACCTAACCAAAGTAAAAGGTTCTCTAAGGTCAGGGCGTGACAGTGTTCTTCGGCTTGCAAGCTTCCCCCTTTTTCCTCCAAACATAACAATGGTCATGATGGCCAAACAATTCTATTTGTTTTCATACGATCTTTGTCCCCAACCGTAGTCTGGCTTTTTTATGGCGGTTTTGGAGCAGTGGCTTCTTCCTTGCTGAGTGGCCTTTCAGGTTATGTTGAAATAGGACATTTTTACTGTGGATATAGATACTTCTGTACATGTTTCCTCCAGCATCTTCACAAGGTCCTTTGCTGTTGTTCTGGGACTGATTTGCACTTTTCGCACCAAAGTACATTCATCTCTAGAAGACAGAACGCGTCACCTTCCTGAGCGGTAAGACGGCTGCATAGTCCCATGGTGTTTATACTTGCGTACTATTGTTTGTACAGATGAACGTGGTACCCTCATCCATTTGGAAATTGCCCCCAAGGATGAACCAAAACTTGTGGAGGACTACAATTGTTTTATGAGATGTTGGTTGATTTCTTTTGATTTTCCCATGATGTCAAGCAAAGAGGCACTGAGTTTGAAAATAGGCCTTGAAACACACAAAGTAGATGTCCTACCCGACTTGCCAAAACTAAAGTTTGTTAACGAGAAATTTGTGGAGTGGTTGAAAAACGGGTTTTAATGACTCCAATCTATGTGTATGTGTCACAACTTCCGCCGATGTCGGCTCCTCTCCTTGTTCGGCGGTCGACGTCACCGGCTTTCTTTCCACCGCCGCTCCCTTTTTCATGTATCCATTTGTTTTGTCTTGTTCCCTGCACACCTGGTTTTCATTCCCCAATCAATCTACATGTATTTATTCCTCTGTTCCCCATCATGTTCTTTGTGTAAGATTGTTTGTGTTACGTGTGTGTTGTTGACGCGGCTGACGGCTTGTTTTTTCTGTGTTATTTTTCACGAAGATGTCTATTGTTAAACTTTATTCTTGTGACTGTTTTGCGCGTTTTTCACTTTTGCCTAAATAAAGTGTGCGCCTGTTCACAAATCTCTGCTCTCCTGCACCTGACTTCGCTACCAGTACGCACACATCTGACAGTATGTCAACTTCAGACTTCAACTGTACCTTGCTGATGACTTCTTGGTATGGTTCCAGTCCTGAAGTGTTGTGTTTCATGTCAGGTCAGTCAGTCCACCCTGTCTGATGGCCCAGTCACTAGGGCTAAGAGCTGCTGTGAGTCTGCAGTTTGGAGATGTGTTAGCTGTCATGTGGTTGGAAGTAATGGGGTTTCACTTTTCATTCTGCAGGAGTTATTTCTGTCTGAGTGGCTCACAGTCCCTAACACCTCTCCTGTGATTTCATCATGAGAAAATAGTTTTTGCTGTAGCTGTAAAACCAAGATTTTGTTCAAAAGTAAATTCTCACAGGTTCTGTCTTTCACTTCACACACACACACACACACACACACACACACACACACTAAAAGTAGGTGTACATTCTCTCTGCCAGTCAAAGCTATTGGTACCATGTGGGTTTTATAGTAGTAAATTAGGGACCCTGGTCTTGTCTGGTGTGATTTGTCAGTCTGTGTTTCATATCTTACCTGACCCCTCACCTCTCTGACCAGAGACAGAAGACAATCAAACACCTCTCACTGACCTGAGACAGAAGAGAATCACACACCGATGAATATTAATACACATGTGCAAGACTAATTCTGCTAACTCCCATCGTAAAAAGTACAGATGCCTGCAGTTGGGGATTGCAACAATGTACTGAGAAGGGCTGGCCTATGTTTCATGCCAATGTTTAAAGTTTCACTGTGTTCTGTTGTCGCTACACGCTTAAATATTGACATCTCTATAGGTAACTGCAATAACCATGGTCCTGCAGAATGTCTTTCAGTGTCCATGGGTTTGTGTCTCTTCATCATTTAGTAGCTGGATGTGTAAAGATATACATGAATAAACGTTCCATTTGGCAGTGCCCTGTGAAAGACGGCGGTAATGATATGCATGAGCACAGCTTGCCCATAAAAGTGATAATGTCATTCGAGAAACTCAGCCATTATTACCTGGGAGTAAATCTTCTCTGACTGGGCAGAGAGGAGCTCTCAGCTGGCAGGGCAAGGCACACACACACACACACACACTATAGCAGATACACACACACACACACACACACACACACACACACACACACACAAACAGGCACACACACACACGGACAAACAGGCACACACACTGCAGGCCTGGACCCAGAGTGCGCTGGAGGCCAGGAAGCAAGAGAATGTTAGTGTGTGTGTGATAAATAAAACACAGCTTTGTTTCTAGTGACTGAGTTGTCTCCTCTTGTTCTGTTCCACAGTAGATTGCTATTCCACACATTTTGCCATGAGGCTAAGAGAACATTTAGCAGTTTGAAAGCTAATTTCTTGTAATTCAAAAAAAGAAATCATGGCTTATGGTGTGTTCATATGCTATCTGGGGGGCCCGACCTTCAGAGGGATGAGTGCTATAGGCTGCATCCTATGGAGAAGGGAGAGAGGACGTCTTTGTTTCCACAGCAGGGCTATTTCTACTGCGTGACACCACCTCATCCCTGTGATGGACCAGCCAGATTAGGGGATTTAGAGCAGATTTACACTGTTCTTTCCCACCATGCGGCGGCAGGGTAGCCTAGTGGTTAGAGCGTTGGACTAGTAACCGGAAGGTTGCAAGTTCAAACCCCCGAGCTGACAAGGTACAAATCTGTCTTTCTGCCCCTGAACAGGCAGTTAACCCACTTTTCCCAGGCCGTCATTGAAAATAAGAATTTGTTCTTAACTGACTTACCTAGTTAAATAACGGTAAAAAATAATAATAATGCCAATAAGAGACAGATATACCTGTCTGGCCTGGCGAGCACTCCAAGGAGGAGGAGGGATAGAGAGGAGGGATAGAGGAGGAGAGATAGAGAAAGAGTCTTATGAAAGTCAACTGATTTACCACAGATGGGAATTGCTTTTTACGAGGAAGAGAAGCAGAGTTGAGGAATGGAGCCTGTGTGGCTTTTATGAGCTGATATCTCTCCTCTCCCCTTTCTTCCTACAGGGAGGGTTAACATTCTGCTAAAGGACTGAGAGATAATTGCTATAAGCTGGAGTGGACTCTTCTCTTGGTTTATGACACCTGTTGTGAAGGGTGCTGGGTCCTCCAGACTGGCCTCTTCAATGGTGAAAGCTGGGCTGGACAGTGCTTTGTGTTGCTGCTGTTGTGTTGCTGCTGTTGTGTGTGTGTGTGTGTGTGTGTGTGTGTGTGTGTGTGTGTGTGTGTGTGTGTGTGTGTGTGTGTGTGTGTGTGGGTGCGGGTGTGTGCGGGTGCGGGTGAAAATTGAGCCTTGACAGCCTGGCTCAGCAGGCAGTGAAATGTTTCTCCAAGGACATTTATCCAGGTCAGTATGAGACTCTGACACTTGTCCACTATCAGACATGTCCGTGTCACATTGCTACTGCTTGATGTTAGTGATGCTCTTTCAATAGACTTTTAAATAGACACCCTCTGTTCAATTAGCTGGATATGTATCCAATTCAACCCCATCACAGTATACGTACCAGATACATTATATTTTACATTATTATTATTTTGTCCATCAATGCCTTACATACACTCTATAAGACACAGGTAGACAACCCTGTTCCTGGAGTGACGCAGCTACTGCAGGATTTGTTCCAACTAAATCAAATCAAATTGTATTTGTCACATGCACTGAATACAACAGGTGTAGACCTTACTGTGAAATGCATACTTACAAGCTCTTAATCAACAACGCAGTTTTAAGAAAATAGAGTTAAGAAACGATTTACTAAATTGACAGGGGGTACCGGTACCGGGTCATTTGATTAATTGTTCAGCAATCTTATGGATTGAGGATAGAAGCTGTTAAGGAGCCTTTTGGACTATCCGGTACCACTTGCCGTGCGGTAGCAGTGAGAACAATCCATTACTTGGGTGACTAGAGTCTTTGATCATTTTTTGGGCCTTCTTCTGACACCGCCTAGTATATAGGTCCTGGATGGCAGGAAGCTTGGCCATAGTGATGTGAGCACTACCCTCTACAGCGCCTCACGGTCGGATGCTGAGCAGTTGCCATACTAGGTAGTGATGCAATCAATCAGGATGTTCTAGATGGTTCAGCTGTAGAACTTTTTGAGGATCTGAGGACCCATGCCAAATCTTTTCAGTCTCTTGAGGGGGACAATGCGTTGTTGTTCCCTCTTCACAACTTTCTTGGTGTTTTTGGACCATGATAGTTTGTTGGTGATGTGGACACCAAGGAACTTGAAACTCTCGACCTGCTTCACTTCAGCCCCATCGATGTTAATAGAAGCGTGTTCGGCCCTCCTTTTCCTGTAGTCTGCGATCATCTACTTTTTCTTGCTCACGTTGAGGGAGAGGTTGTTGTCCTGGCATCACACTGCCAGATCTCTGACCTCCTCCCTATAGGTTGTCTCATCGTTGTCGGTGATCAGGCCTAACACTGTTGTGTCGTCAGCAAACTTAATGATGGTGTTGGAGTCAAGCTTGGCCACTCAGTCATGGGTGAATAGGGAGCGCAGGAGGGGACTAAGCATGCACACCATATGGGCCCCAGTGTTGAGGATCAGCGTGACAGATGTGTTGTTGCCTACACTTACCACCTGGGGGCAGCCTGTCAGGTAGTCCAGGATCCAGTTTCAGAGGTAAAAGTTTAGTCCCAGGGTCCTTAGCTTAGTGATGAGCTTGGTGGGCGCTATGGTGTTGAACGCTGAGCTGTAGTCAATGAACAGCATTCTCACATATGTGTTCCTTTTGTCCAGGTGGGAAAGGGCAGTGTGGAGTGCGATTGAGATTTTGTCATCTGTGGGTCTGTTGGGGCGTTATGCAAAATGGAGTGGTTCTAAGGTTTCCGGGAGGATGTTGTTGATGTGAGTCATGACCAGCCTTTCAAAGCACTTCATGGCTACTGACGTGAGTGCTACGGGGCGGTAGTCTTTTAGGCAGGTTACCTTCACTTCCTTGGGCACAGGGACTATGGTGGTCTGCCTCAAGGATATAGGTATTACAGACTCGGTCAGGGAGAGGTTGAAAATGTCAGTGAAGACACTTGCCAGTTGGTCCGTGCATGCTCTGTGTACACGTCCTGGTAATCAGTCTATGAATGTTGCTCACATCGGCTACGGAAAGCGCGATGACACAGTCATCTGGAACAGCTGGTGCTCTCATGCATGCTTCAGTGTTGCTTTCCTTGAAGCGAGCATAAAAGGCATTTAGCCCGTCTGGTAGGCTCGCGTCACTGGGCAGTTTGCGGCTGAGTTTCCTTTTGTAGTCCGTAATAGTTTGCTTTGTGATGGTTCCTCTGAGGGCATAGTGGGATTTCTTATAAGCGTCCGGATTAATGTCCCGCTCCTTGAAAAGCGTCAGCTCTAGCCTTTAGCTCGGTGTGGATGTTGCCTGTAAACCATGGCTTCTGGTTGGGATATGTATGTATGGTCACTGTGGAAACAGTGACGTTAATGTACTTATTGATGAAGCCGGTGACTGAGGTGGTATACTCAATGTCATTGGCTGAAACCCGGAACATATTCTAGTCTGTGCTAGCAAAACAGTTGTGTAGCTTAGCATCCGCGTCATCTGAACACTTAGTTTAGTTTTTGCTTGTAATCAGGAGGATATAATTATAGTTAGATTTTACAAATAGAGGGTGAGGGAAAGCTTTGTATATGGAGTAAATGTTGTCTAGATTCTTTTTTCCTCTTGTTGCACATGTGACATGCTGGTGGAAATGAGGTAAAACAGATTTAAGTTTGCCTGCACTGAAGTCCCCCGCCACTAGCAGCTCCACTTCTGGATGAGCATTTTCTTGATTGCTTATGGCTTTATACACCTCAATGAGTGCGGTCTTAGTGCCAGTGTAGGTGTTAAATAGATGACTCTCTAGGTAGATAGTGTGTACTACAGCTTATCATGAGGTACTCTACCTCAAGTGAGTAATACCTCAAGACTACCTTAATATTAGACATTGTGTACCAGCTGTCCACCACAAATACACACACACCACCACCCCTCATCTTACCGGACTAGGTACCACACCTGACCAACCAAGCTAATTGATCAGTTCAGTGATTGCCTAAATTCAACACCTGGTCTTCCAAGTCAGTTGAATCAAAAACATAAAGTGCCTTTGGCACTCCAGGACCAGGACTATTTAACAACATTATCAAATGGCACTGCCATACTATATACAGTGGGGCAAAAAAGTATTTAATCAGCCACCAATTGTGCAAGTTCTCCCACTTAAAAAGATGAGAGAGGCCTGTAATTTTCATCATAGGTACACTTCAACTATGACAGACAAAATGAGAAACAAAATCCAGAAAATCACATTGTAGGATTTTTAATGAATTTATTTGCAAATTATGGTGGAAAATAAGTATTTGGTCACCTACAGACCTGTAACTTCTTCTTTAAGAGGCTCCTTTGTCCTCCACTCGTTACCTGTATTAATGGCACCTGTTTGAACTTGTTATCAGTATAAAAGACACATGTCCACAACCTCAAACAGTCACACTCCAAACTCCACTATGGCCAAGACCAAAGAGCTGTCAAAAGACACCAGAAACAAAATTGTAGACCTGCACCAGGCTGGGAAGACTGAATCTGCAATAGGTAAGCAGCTTGGTTTGAAGAAATCAACTGTGGGAGCAATTATTAGGAAATGGAAGACATACAAGACCACTGATAATCTCCCTCAATCTGGGGCTCCACGCAAGATCTCACCCCGTGGGGTCAAAATGATCACAAGAACGGTGAGCAAAAATCCCAGAACCACACGGGGGGACCTAGTGAATGAGCTGCAGAGAGCTGGGACCAAAGTAACAAAGCCTACCATCAGTAACACACTACGCCGCCAGGGACTCAAATCCTGCAGTGCCAGACGTGTCCCCCTGCTTAAGCCAGTACATGTCCAGGCCCGTCTGAAGTTTGCTAGAGAGCATTTGGATGATCCAGAAGAAGATTGGGAGAATGTCATATGGTCAGATGAAACCAAAATATAACTTTTTGGTAAAAACTCAACTCGTCATGTTTGGAGGACAAAGAATGCTGAGTTGCATCCAAAGAACACCATACCTACTGTGAAGCATGGGGGTGGAAACATCATGCTTTGGGGCTGTTTTTCTGCAACGGGACCAGGACGACTGATCCATGTAAAGGAAAGAATGAATGGGGCCATGTATCGTGAGATTTTGAGTGAAAACCTCCTTCCATCAGCAAGGGCATTGAAGATGAAACGTGGCTGGGTCTTTCAGCATGACAATGATCCCGAACACACCGCCCGGGCAACGAAGGAGTGGCTTCGTAAGAAGCATTTCAAGGTCCTGGAGTGGCCTAGCCAGTCTCCAGATCTCAACCCCATAGAAAATCTTTGGAGGGAGTTGAAATTCCGTGTTGCCCAGCAACAGCCCCAAAACATCACTGCTCTAGAGGAGATCTGCATGGAGGAATGGGCCAAAATACCAGCAACAGTGTGTGAAAATCTTGTGAAGACTTACAGAAAATGTTTGACCTCTGTCATTGCCAACAAAGGGTATATAACAAAGTTTTGAGATAAACTTTTGTTATTGACCAAATACTTATTTTCCACCATAATTTGCAAATAAATTCATTAAAAACCCAATGTGATTTTCTGGATTTTTTTTTCTCATTTTGTTTGTCATAGTTGAAGTGTACCTATGATGAAATTTACAGGCCTCTCTCATCTTTTTAAGTGGGAGACCTTGCACAATTGGTGGCTGACTAAATACTTTTTTGCCCCACTGTATGACAACATTGATGTATGTATGGGGAAGTTGTATCTGTTGTAGCAGTGTTGGTTAAATAAGAGAGCGATGATGATGAGCTGTGCTCTGAGTGTTGTGGTTGGGTTAGGGTCAGAGGCCAGCTGGGGCTTAGATGTTGGGACCACAGATCCTCTCTTAGTTGCTCTGCTCACAGCCCAGCCCTCAGCCCTGAATCTGGCTGTTATTTTAAAAGGCTGAAGGCCTCTCTTTGTTCGGTGCAGAGGAGCATGCAAAGTAATGACAAATGTTGTACATAGCAATTATCATTGATTGAATCAGTATGATGATCCTCTGTATTTGGAAATAAATTCGTTCTGTTCTGCCAATGGCTCACACACACACACTCATGTACTCTCTCGCACACACACACACATGTACTCTCTCGCACACACACACACACAAACAGGCACACACACACACGCACACACACACAGGCACACAGGCACACACACACACAAAGGCACACACACAGTGACTAATACAGCTGGTAATTAGAATTGGGAACCAGATGCTTTCTATATTTTCCTGTAGAGGTCATATTTCAAGTCCACTGCTTTCTCTCCATTGCCTCCCTCTTTCATACTCTTCTCTTCTCTTCTCTTCTCTTCTCTTCTCTTCTCTTCTCTTCTCTCTCTCTCTCTCTCTCTCTCTCTCTCTCTCTCTCTTGCTCTCTCTCTCTCTCTTTCTCTTTCTCATTCTCTCTCTCTTGCTCTCTCTCTCTCTCTCTCTCTCTCTGTCTCTCTCTCTCTTGCTCTCTCTCTCTCTATCTCTCTCTCCCTCGCTCTCTCTCTCTCTCTCTCCTCAAGGCTCCAGAAGGTTTAAACACTTTTTAATGAGGTAACAATGAGCTGAAAATCTCAATTACTGTACCTCCCACAAGGTCAAAGGGGCGGGCGGTCGAAGGGATGGGTGGACTATCATGGGCCAGGGGTGGAGGAGGGGGGACAGGGTTTGCAGGCATCCATCCTGGTAGATGCTATCTGCATCTTTAATTCACTGCAGTGTACAGAATTGTAGACACCGTATTCCCTCTTTCTCTCTAACTTTGTCCATCCCAATGAACATGTGCAAAAATAAACCTGTATCTAATTGATGCAAGCAGCTCAGAATTAGAGTCTATTTGTATGCGGCTGTTTTGCTTCATATTGTTCATTATAGATTATTGTCTCCGTTTTAATGTTGTTCTGAGAAAGGCTCTTTTGAGTATCAAGGTTTTATTGGGTGGAAAAGGACATTGCGGGTTGTGAATTATGAGAGGAATTGAAACTTTTTTGCCAGGGGAAGTGAAAAAGCAGGTGGACAGCGCAGATCGGACACAGCACATAAACACTAGGCTCTGAAAGGCCTCAGGGCGGAGCTGAAGCTGTGTTTTCTGGGATTCTCAGGAACTCTAGAGGTCAGGGGACATTCAAGGT
This sequence comes from Oncorhynchus nerka, assembly GCF_034236695.1. NCBI lineage: Eukaryota > Metazoa > Chordata > Actinopteri > Salmoniformes > Salmonidae > Oncorhynchus > Oncorhynchus nerka. The sequence goes on along the minus strand of NC_088406.1, from coordinate 21,040,605 downwards.
CTTAAGAGGTTAAAAATCAGATGAGACCGTCCCTTGAAGTTTAAGTCTCTTATTTGTATGCTACTTAGTTTGCTCTGGTGACATCATTTTAAACACTCAGACTAGCAAACATTTGCACACATAAACATTCTGGTTTCCACATCTGGAATCAAACATTATACGTTTCCCGTGACCTATAAAATTCTCTGTGCTTCTTCTCATGCATTTCTCAGTTTCTAACACTAGGGACAGTAGTGGTCTTAACAAAGACCCTGGTGTAGACCTGGGTTTCTGGGACATGGGATACTATTGTCTTTCCGACTGCTGTCAAATTTAGAGTGACTAAAATTAAACTTGAGAGGGAAATATTTTGTGTGAGTAAATAAGAAATGAGCCAGAGTGGTGTCAGATGAGTCGGCTAAAAAGAGCCTAGGTGAACTAGAAAATTAGTTAGAAAAGGGTGATAATGGTATGCTAATGACTGACACTCCCTCTGATTTGAGACTTATTGCAGATGACAGTTGGATATCCTGTGGAGAAACAGTCCTGAACTAATTACCAGAGGCTGGGTGGATGGGGCAGAAGGGCCAGAGTCACAGCTGTGACAGTGATAAACATTCTAACTGACTAGGCTATACCAGTATCATTATCATTACCACCTTATTTCAATCAATTTACATCTATGATGTCTTAGAAGGAATATAACTTGTGACTATTACCATGTACATTTCAACTTTAGTTCATTACATATGCCACAGCTATTTGGGGTCATTACTGTTGAAGAGCAGGCTAAATGTGAACATCTCAGTAGAAGTGTTTGTTCTTCTCCTTAAAAGACAGGATGTCAGTTCTTTCATTACCACTTGAGCTGATGAAGCGCTGAGTTTATCCTCAAATATACCACCATTGCGTGGGCTCTTCAACAGGCCGACAGCAGCTGACAGCAGAGCTCCATCCAACCACACCAAAGCCAGGACAGACTGTTCAGCATCACAGGCACAGTGTGCTGTGGCCCTGCTATGGCCACGGGGCCCTGCAGCGCCATATTTATCCCCTGATGAAGTGATAATTGGTCAGAGAGGCCTCACACCTCCCCTAACCAGAGGACTTTACACTTTACGATAGGCTGTTGTTAACCAACAGTGACACTGCTGGTCACGCTATTTGTCCACATGCATCCCACAGATGTGCCCACGTAGGTTAGACCCAGTGAACCTCTGTGACATGTAACAATATGGATACGGGGCCTGTAACAACCTATTAATTTTGGTCTAGATGTTGACAGTATGGCTTCCTTGTGTTTACTCCAATGGCGTCCTGCGTTGTACAAAGGCCCAGTCTAGCTGTGTGAGAGGGTGCCTGGTGATGTAGTGAACCAGGGAGGTCTGTGCGTCATCAGCCAACCCCTACACTGACACAGCATCTACACACAACATTTCCTCACAACAATCCCCCCTGCTGCCTCGACTATCAGCACCGGCACACTAACCACACTCTTCACACTCACAACAATCCCCCCTGCTGCCTCGACCATCAGCACCGGCACACTAACCACACTCTTCACACTCACAACAATCCCCCTGCTGCCTCGACTATCAGCACCGGCACACTAACCACACTCTTCACACTCACAACAATCCCCCCTGCTGCCTCAACCATCAGCACCGGCACACTAACCACACTCTTCACACTCACAACAATCCCCCCTGCTGCCTCAACCATCAGCACCGGCACACTAACCACACTCTTCACACTCACAACAATCTCCCCTGCTGCCTCGACCATCAGCACCGGCACACTAACCACACTCTTCACACTCACAACATACCATGTTAACTCTGAGTCAGCTATTAGAGTTTTTTGGCCCTGTGCCACACGTCAGGGGAGATATTAAACCCAGCTGTTTCCAAACAACATATAAACAGAGTGGAGAATTTGTTTCCTCTTGAAGTCAATGTGTTCTGACATTACAAAAGGGGAGTACGGGATGAAGAATTCAGTATGGAGCATAGGACACAACCCTAATGATAAACAGTTCTGCATTCTCACCACTACTATCACACCTCGCCTGAGGGTTGTAGTCTAAGGCCTGTCATCATGTGTACATGTTCTTGATTCCTCTCTTTTGTGGTTCCTGATGTTTTCAGAAAGATATTTCTGAAAAAGCCAGTGAGAACACCATGGAGGTAACTCTATATATGATCAAATATGTGGTTTATAAGTACTTGGAATTTCCTGCACTGTGCAGTCTCAATCTATACACACAAAACCATCTCTGACACTGCGATCTGTACAAAAGATGGAGCTGGCTGCAGGGTACTGGAGTGTACTGGAGAGTACTGAAGGGTGCTGGAGTGTACTGGAGAGTACTGAAGGTTGCTGGAGGGTTGCTTTTCAGGGTGCTGAAGGGGGATGGAGGGTGCTGAAGGGGGATGGAGGGTGCTTTTCAGGGTGCTGAAGGGGGATGGAGGGTGCTTTTCAGGGTGCTGAAGGGGGATGGAGGGTGCTGCAGCGAACTGCAGGGTGCTAAGTATAAGTCAGAGTTGCCAGAGAGTGTAGTGGAACCAGAGCCAAATCTGGTGAGGACAACAGTGGTGCTGCGCTGAGGCTAATCATAGTTGATGAAGATTGGCAGTGGAGCTGCAGACTCAAACACAAATTGCCCTCTTTAATTAATCTACTAATTGGAAATCTGGAAAGAGACAAGGCTTCTGTTATTGTGCCCCACTCTCCCTTTGTGTCTTAATTTTGAAAAGAGGCTAAATTAAATGAGGCTTTTGTTTTGGCCAATCTTCCCTGCAGTTGTGTGGCTAATGAAATTACGAGTGTGAATAAAAACAGATTTATGATCATTCAGAGTGCAATCAAAAGCGTGGCACAGGAAGTTGAAATACAAAGGACCAAACAACAAAATGTATTATTTCATGTATTTGTTTGACAAAATCAGCAACACCATACTAGCACAGCTAATGTTGGACTATGTGAAAAAGCATCACCCAATCACATTTGTTCTTCTCTCCATCAGTTGTATGTTCCTCATATATCCATTAGTTGCAGCTCCAGCTGAGAAGCCCCATGTGGTCACCTCTGGAACCAGATGTAATGCTTCATACATATACTGTATTCTTCAGCAGTTTCCCATCATTTTAACAGTGCATTTTTATAAGGCCAAGCTAAGCATGTTTGTCTAGTTCCATGTTATTTTCCTGCTGGCTGTGTGTTCTCTAGTCCCACGGCCACATCCCTAATGCTGCTACCAGACTTGCATGGCGTGGATAATATACTACTGCTGTAGGATAAAAGTGGAAACAGGACTAAAATAGTCCCACACCACATAAAGGCAGTACTGGACATATTAGCACCAGATGTGTAACACCGTGACATGCATTTTCCTCTCCTAAAGCCCTTCTCTTTAAATACATGAATGTAACAAAATGTTGTCTATGTCTCATATGCTATACTGATTTACTGCAACAAAGTATGAAGGATTGCATTAGAGACAGTATGGTGCGTGACCCATTTTGACGCTCTCTACTTTCAAGGACGGCATGGTGATTTTCCTCCAAAAAATGCACTTGATTTGGTTAGTTTTGTCTCGATGTGTTGAGACCTAGCAGATGGTAATGTAATATCCCTCGGCATGTTAGTACTCTGCCTCCATCCAGCCAGTCACCTGCCAGTAATACATTTGGGTGATTCAGTAGGGTGATTCAGAAGGGTGAGCCTGTAGGGTGATTCTGTGGGGTGATTCTGTAGGGTGATTTTGTGGGGTGATTCTCTGGGGTAATTTTGTGGGGTGACTCTGTAGGGTGATTGTGTGGAGTGATTCTGTAGTGTGATTCTATGGGGTGATTCTGAAGGGTGATTATGTAGGGTGATTCTGTACGGTGAATCTGAAGGGTGATTATATAGGGTGGTTCTGTAGGGTCTTTATGTGGGGTGATTCTGTAGGGTGATTCTATGGGGTGATTATGTGGGGTGATTATGTGGGGTGAGTCTGTAGGGTGATTCTGTGGGGTGATTCTGTAGGGTGATTCTATGGGGTGATTATGTGGGGTGATTATGTGGGGTGGGTCTGTAGGGTGATTCTGTGGGGTGATTCTGTAGGGTGATTCTATGGGGTGATTATGGTGGGTGATTATGTGGGATGAGTCTGTAGGGTGATTCTGTGAGGTGATTCTGTAGGGTGATTTTGTGGGGTGATTCTCTGGGGTGATTATGTAGGGTAATTTTGTGGGGTGACTGTAGGGTGACTCTGTGGGGTGATTCTGTGGGGTGATTATGTGGGACGATTATGTGGAGTGATTCTGTCATGTGATTCTATGGGGTGATTCTGAAGGGTGATAATGTAATGGTTATGTAGGGTGGTTCTGTAAGGTCTTTATGTGGGGTTATTCTGTAGGGTGATTCTGTGGGGTGATTTTGTGGGGTGATTCTGTGTGGCTATTGTGTGGAGTGATTCTGTAGTGTGATTCTATGGGGTGATTATGTAGGGTGATTCTCTAGGGTGGTTCTGTAGAGTGGTTCTGTAGGGTCTTTATGTGGGGTGATTCTGTAGGGTTATTCTGTGGGGTGATTATATGGGGTGATTCTGTAGGGTGACAATGTGGGGTGATTGTGCGAGGTGATTCTGTAGGGTGATTCTGTCGGGTGATTCTGTAGGGTGATTATGTGGGGTGATTATTTTGGGTGATTCTATGGGGTGACTTTGTGGGGTGATTGTGTGGAGTGATTCTGTAGGGTGATTTTGTGGGGTGATTCCATAGGGTGATTGTGTAGGGTGATTCTTTGGGGTGATTATGAAGGGTGATTATGTGAGGTGATTCTGTAGGGTGATTCTGTGAGGTGATTGTGTGGCAGAGGGGGAGGGATCTGTGAGGCCTTGATAGGGGTGTGTGGAGAGACCCACTTTGTCTTTTGTTGCATTTCATGCCTTTGTTGAATTTGTGACCTGGCGCCTGGCCCCTGGTCCCCGGCCCCCTGATGACTCACAACTCACATCATGTTTCAAGTTATATCACTGTTCTTTGGTTAACACAAACTATAGGCTGAAGCTTTAGCATCTCCTTCAGATGTTTTGGCTGAAATGTAACCATGGGTGCTGATAATATATGGACTAGGGTTCAGCCATCTTTGTTTATTGGCATCAGGATAAGAGAAGGAAGCAAGCCTTAAGCGTTGGTCCATGGAACAACCTGTATTTATATCTGGGCCAACTGTGTCAGGTTTAATATCAGACAATGATTTCACATAGAGCTGCATCAACCTGAAGATGAATGTCAAGAGTGTCAAATAATTATAATAATTATTTTAATAATTCCTCTCTGTTTTCTCTACTGGTTCTGTGTCTATCTGACACTTGATCCATTGAGAGTGTCTATCTGACACTTGATCCATTGAGAGTGTCTATCTGACACTTGATCCATTGAGAGTGTCTATCTGACACTTGATCTATTGAGAGTGTCTATCTGACACTTGATCCATTGAGAGTGTCTATCTGACACTTGATCCATTGAGAGTGTCTATCTGACACTTGATCCATTGAGAGTGTCTATCTGACACTTGATCCATTGAGAGTGTCTATCTGACACTTGATCTATTGAGAGTGTCTATCTGACACTTGATCCATTGAGAGTGTCTATCTGACACTTGATCCATTGAGAGTGTCTATCTGACACTTGATCCATTGAGAGTGAAAACTGAGATGAGCTTGCCAAGTAATAAAGTGAAACTCAGCGGGTTGCACAAGTGCTGGACAGACACCTGTGGAATAATGGTGATTTTGTCAGGGAAAAGTAGACTGCTATTTAAGGTTCACTAAGACACTAGATGAACACCAGATATGATTTCCATATGAGTTATATGAAATGCATGAATTTCAATGTGTATGAATTTCAGTGTGTATCGTTTTGGGTTCAGTAGTTCAGTAGTATATCATTGAGTAATGATGCTGTCAGAAGAAAATAGCTGCTTGCTAGTTGTATGAATGATAGATATCTCTCTGAAAGCCAGTAGGATTGGACAGGAAATCCCTCTCTGACAATATTATATGGTTAAATGAGTTACAAGGGAAACCGTATGAAACTTTCTGAATAGTTTTATGGCCTATAATTACCCTGACATTAGTCTGAGGGCCCTCTGGCAGCATATCAAGTGAAAACAAGTCTTGATTTGGTCATGTGACAGAGTGAGGTGATCTTATTCTTCAGGTTTACACAGGGTCATATAGTCATCACACATGTTTAGAGTTGAGGGAGGATTGCGGTGTAGTCCTAACATGGGACAACCTCTATTCCATGTAGATGGGTGGAAAGGAGATGTATCGCAACAGAGTCACAGAGATAGAAACTCTTATCCTTAAATGCTTTACCATTGATTCTACCAGTGGATGCAGCTCAAAATAATGTTTGGAACTGAGAAAATGGAATGGCGTCAAACACATGGAAACCATTGGTTTGATGTATTTGATACCATTCCACTGATTCCACTCCAGTCATTACCACGAGCCCGTCCTCCCCAGTTAAGGTGCCACCAACCTCCTGTGCAATCTACGCATTCCATGGGGACAGTGTAAACATCTGATTTATCGGTCAAAGTGGGGAGATACTGAATTCTCACATTGTAAATCTTTCAGGATTACTTTGGAATTTTGACTCCCACTCACTCCTTCCCTCAGGTGAAATAGGTTTATTTTCTCACAACCCTCCAGTTTCGTCAAAATCACTCAATCCATCAAATGTGATTTGTACAGCGTTACTATTTTCTTACCAATACATTCGTCACCCAGTGCTTTACACAATCTAAACTTAAAATCCCTAAATAGTAAACCAAGGAGACAGTGCCAAGGACAAGCTTGTAGGAAGAAACTCTGAAGGGGAATCCCATCCTCCTCTTGCTGGCAAAGAAGATTCATTTTCCTTTTTAGTGAGATAGTGTTGTCTTGAAACACTGATCCATAACTAACTTGTTTTAGCCAAACATGATGAAACCACAAATAATCCACACAGTCATTTGAAGCACTTGTACAGAGCCCAGTGATCTCCTTTCAACGCCACTCTGGGGAAATCAAAGCAATTCCACGGACAAAACGATAACTCTTACCTAACTGTGAACCAATGTTCCCTGCCTAAAGTTAGTCCAGTGAGAGAACTAGTGGCTAGTTGTGTAAGACTGACGATTTAGCCTGTCTCTTTATGGCCCCTTTGTGGTTGCACCATCTATCTGTGGACACGTTGTAGCAGACATCATCAAGGTGTTGGCACAGCCTCTGGTAACTAAGCTACGGTATTGATCCACTCCTACACAGAGAAGATCATTAGAGAAGTTGGCCAGAGGCCTGCCATGTTTTTTTTCAGTCTTCACACAGGCTCATTTTCATCTCCTCTAAACAATGTTGTACAGATTGAGGACGTGAGTTGGTTTATCTGAGGACTCTCATCTGACTGTGAATATTCAGTCTGTGTTCCTCAGATTTGCATACACATGTCCCCCAAACGACAAGCACAGATCTGTGGGAGCGAGAGAAGGTGCAGAGGGAGAGAAAAGTCTGGAGAGGGGTGATAGTGTCTGCTGTGCTGCCTGACTCCAGATCAGATGGTGACTGACATACAAGCAAAACAACTTGTCTGTGTGTTTTCCAACTGGAAATGATGGAGAGGTTCCTAGCAAGTACATGTTTATTGGCCATATTTGAATATTAGTCATTAGGTTTCGGTTCACAGGAATATATGTAGAAATAACCACGGCCTGTGTAAACACTATAAGAGTCATATAATGGGTATACCATTAACTCGGTTACACAAACACCACCAGACCAACAACATTGCTTAATGATTACGTGAGTATTGAAACAATTTTTTCTAGACATTGAAAATATGAACATTGAAATGACATTGTGTTTGACATTATGGTATTGTGGCGTATTAGTCGAGTCATGACAAACAAATGACTTTTCCAGAAAATAAATGTTTATAGACCAACACATTTTGGGAGAGAACTGGGAATGAGAAAGCACACTTGTGGTATAGAGTTGAATTACACTTCTTTGAACAGCCCAGTAATTTGAGTTTGAGGACATGTCTGACACTCACTATGATATTAGCACACACACGGAAGTCTGGTCATCTGTGTTGGCCGACTGCAGTCTATGGAAAGGCTATGCTCCAGTTAAGACCACGATTATCCCGTTAAACTCAAGTCAGGAATTAACATTCATTTGTCTGCCTCAACTAGAATAATGACCAGTTTGTTTTCATTCAAATGTTGAGAGGAGCCACAGTGCAGTTCATGGACAAATACACGTTGACACCATTATTTACCCAGACACTGCCCAATCAACGTAGAGTACATGTGGTGAGTCCTCATTTGTTTGCACCATAACACAGCCTCTCGGAAGTGGGAGATGTTTGTGCCAGCTTCACGTCGTCACATCAGACAGATGAGGTTGTTTTCTCTTACTGCCTAATTAAAAGCTGTAGAGTTCCCCCAGATCCATCGTGGTCTTGACAGCAGCAGCTCCAGGGCATGGAGGTGGTGAGAGGCGGCTGTAGTACACCTATTTTATTTGTATTTTTTTTTTAATCTAACCTTTATTTAAGAACAAATTCTTATTTACAATAACAGGCCTACTCCTGCCAAACCCTAAACCGCATGACGCTGGGCCAATTTAGTGCCGCCCTATTCTTTGTGCAGTCTTTGCTACATGCACACCCTAAAAATGTGTAATTTAGCAGACACTCTTATCCAGAGCGATTTACAGGAGCAATTAGGGTTAAGTGCCTTGCTCATGGGCACATCGGCAGATTTGTCACCTAGTCGGCTCGGCGTTAGAAACTGCAACCGTTAGGTAACTGGCCCAACTTCTTAAACGCTAGTCTACCTGGTGCCCATTTACAAAAATCAACACCTTCATGGACATAGACATAGATTTTTGAACTCCTTTGACTCTCAGAGAGTTGTATGTGAGTCCGTGTGTGCATGTCTGTCCGTCTGGCCCTTAGTTTGACAGTCAACAGGTAAAGAAACCATATGATGCAGAACTGCTAAATGCGGTTATCGTAGTTTGTCACAACGGGTGCCAGGAAAAACCATGACTACACTTTCCCCTTCACATGGGATCTACTGATTGGTTTACCGTAAGGAGGTTGGCAGTTGGCAGTTTGAAGAAAAGGCACCCAAAGGGAATATTTATGAACTCCTGAAAAGAACTGGAACTTTTCAAAGCTGAGATGAGGTGGTGTTAATCCCATATATTGTGTGTGTGTGTTGGAAAGTAAGAGAAGGTCAGTGATTTGTCAGCTGTGGTGGAGTCTACGCTCTGCGACAAGCTGCACATTTGTCATGGTGCCTCGCCGTAACGCTGGCCGGCCGGCCGCCAAGATAGGACAGGCTAACGGACTACAAGCTCTCTTTTTACCACGCCCCTCCAATCTCCTCGTCCCTGACGGCCCCCATCTGTTCCTGTTGAAGTATTCTCTATGGAACGCTCTCTCTTTCCCCACTTCTCTCTCTCTTTCCCCACTTCTCTCTCTCTTTCTCTCACACCAGTGCATGTTGAAACTGTAATGGGACATGTAATGTGGTATTACAGAGATGGACATATGTGGCTTTTGGCAGGACGTGCTTGTCTCAGCTTCCCATCCTTGTCAGAGCAAGACCCCTGACACTAGTCACAGTGGTGTTTCAGTTCTCCGTAGACAGAGAAACTCTTGAACTCAAGTGATTCAAGAATATAACTGCAGTTTGGTTGGTTGGATATTGGCAAAATATGGAAATGATAAATATCTTCTTCATCTCAAAGATGGTTATTACTGTAGGACTGTCAAAACTGTAGCACGGAAGACAAAACTGTTATTATGTGCTACTGTGGTGTCTGGCACTGGTATTTGAGTGAAAAGAGGTATTGCACTGTAGTGATCCTTAAACATTATGTACCACTCCACAAGCCAATCAGCTTTGTTTGTTCTGCAGGTTGACGTTTACTTTCATGAGTTTTGGCCTGGAGACAAAACTGAGCGATTTCCCCTTAGATTGGGCAGCTGCAAAGTCACAATTGTCTATATTGTAAAAAAATCATGATTTGCCGTTTGGTCTTAATCTAAGGTCAGGTTTAGGCGTCAGGGTTAGCAGTGTGGTTAAGGTTAGTGTTAGGGTTAAAATGTTATGGTTTTATGACTTTGTTGCTGTGCTAGCTAGTGACCACTGCAGAACTGCCTCCAGAACAAGATTCATGATGAAAAACGCTAACCTGTATTATTCTTTCTGTGGTTACTGGATGTGCTCTGGAACAATCTGTCAGCAATACACAATTACATATTTTTCTTCCCTGGCACTTGTGCTTTTATTTAACCACAATTATCAACACATATTGTGAGAGGAAAGGAGTCAACTCCTCTGCCAACTTGGAAAACAGAGTCAGACAGGTTTATTCAGTTCTCTGTAATCCAAGTGATTCTGAATTATATGAGAGGGAGCACAAAATTGCTCTATAACTGTCAGGACAGGAGAAACAACTGCCAGGACAGGAGAAACAACTGTCAGGACAGGAGAAACAACTGTTTGGACAGGAGAAACAACTGTCAGGACAGGAGAAACAACTGTTTGGACAGGAGAAACAACTGCCAGGACAGGAGAAACAACTGTCAGGACAGGATAAACAACTGTCAGGACAGGAGAAACAACTGTCAGGACAGGAGAAACAACTGTCAGGACAGGAGAAACAACTGTCAGGACAGGAGAAACAACTGTCAGGACAGGAGAAACAACTGCCAGGTCAGGAGAAACAACTGCCAGGACAGGAGAAACAACTGTCAGGACAGGAGAAACAACTGTTTGGACAGGAGAAACAACTGCCAGGACAGGAGAAACAACTGTCAGGACAGGAGAAACAACTGCCAGGACAGGAGAAACAACTGTCAGGACAGGAGAAACAACTGTCAGGACAGCAGAAACAACTGTTTGGACAGGAAGACAACTGTTAGGACAGGAGAAACAACTGTCAGGACAGCAGAAACAACTTTTTGGACAGGAAGACAACTGTTTGGACAGGAGAAACAACTGTCAGGACAGGAGAAACAACTGTCAGGACAGGAGAAACAACTGTCAGGACAGCAGAAACAACTTTTTGGACAGGAAGACAACTGTTAGGACAGGAGAAACAACTGTCAGGACAGGAGAAACAACTGTCAGGACAGGAGAAACAACTGTCAGGACAGGAGAAACAACTGCCAGGTCAGGAGAAACAACTGCCAGGACAGGAGAAACAACTGTCAGGACAGGAGAAACAACTGTTTGGACAGGAGAAACAACTGCCAGGACAGGAGAAACAACTGTCAGGACAGGAGAAACAACTGTCAGGACAGGAGAAACAACTGTCAGGACAGGAGAAACAACTGTCAGGACAGCAGAAACAACTGTTTGGACAGGAAGACAACTGTTAGGACAGGAGAAACAACTGTCAGGACAGCAGAAACAACTTTTTGGACAGGAAGACAACTGTTTGGACAGGAGAAACAACTGTCAGGACAGGAGAAACAACTGTCAGGACAGGAGAAACAACTGTCAGGACAGCAGAAACAACTTTTTGGACAGGAAGACAACTGTTAGGACAGGAGAAACAACTGTCAGGACAGCAGAAACAACTGTTTGGACAGGAGAAACAACTGTCAGGACAGGAGAAACAACTGTCAGGACAGGAGAAACAACTGTCAGGACAGGAGAAACAACTGTCAGGACAGGAGAAACAACTGTCAGGACAGGAAAAACAACTGTTTGGACAGGAGAAACAACTGCCAGGACAGGAGAAACAACTGTCAGGACAGGAGAAACAACTGCCAGGACAGGAGAAACAACTGTCAGGACAGGAGAAACAACTGCTAGGACAGCAGAAACAACTGTTTGGACAGGAAGACAACTGTTAGGACAGGAGAAACAACTGTCAGGACAGCAGAAACAACTGTTTGGACAGGAGGACAACTGTTAGGACAGGAGATACAACTGTCAGGACAGGAGAAACAACTGTCAGGACAGGAGAAACAACTGTCAGGACAGCAGAAACAACTGTTTGGACAGGAGGACACCTGTTAGGACAGGAGAAACAACTGTTAGGACAGGAGGACAACTGTTTGGACAGGAGGACAACTGTTAGGACAGGAGAAACAACTGGCAGGACAGGAGAAACAACTGTTTGGACAGGAGGACAACTGTTAGGACAGGAGAAACAACTGTCAGGACAGCAGAAATAACTGTTTGGACAGGAGGACAACTGTTAGGACAGGAGAAACAACTGTCAGGACAGGAGAAACAACTGTCAGGACAGGAGAAACAACTGTTAGGACAGGAGAAACAACTGTTAGGACAGGAGCACAACTGTTTGTACAGGATATACAACTGTCAGGACAGAAGAAACAACTGTCAGGACAGGAGAAACAACTGTCAGGACAGGAGAAACAACTGTCAGGACAGGATAAACAACTGTCAGGACAGGAGAAACCACTGTCAGGACAGGATAAACAACTGTCAGGACAGGATAAACAACTGTCAGGACAGGAGAAACAACTGTCAGAACAGGAGAAACAACTGTCAGGACAGGACAATCAACTGTCAGGACAGGAGGACAACTGTTAGGACAGGATATACAACTGTCAGTACAGGAGAAACAACTGTCAGGACAGGAGAAACAACTGTCAGGACAGGATATACAACTGCCAGTACAGAAGAAACAACTGTCAGGACAGGAGAAACAACTGTCAGGACAGGAGGACAACTGTCAGGACAGGATAAACAACTGTCAGGACAGGAGAAACAACTGTCAGGACAGGATAAACAACTGGCAGGACAGGACAATCAACTGTCAGGACAGGAGGACAACTGTTAGGACAGGATATACAACTGTCAGTACAGGAGAAACAACTGTCAGGACAGGAGAAACAACTGTCAGGACATGATATACAACTGTCAGGACAGGAGAAACAACTGTTTGGACAGGAGAAACAACTGCCAGGACAGGAGAAACAACTGTCAGGACAGGAGAAACAACTGTCAGGACAGCAGAAACAACTGTTTGGACAGGAGGACACCTGTTAGGACAGGAGAAACAACTGTTAGGACAGGAGGACAACTGTTTGGACAGGAGGACAACTGTTAGGACAGGAGAAACAACTGGCAGGACAGGAGAAACAACTGTTTGGACAGGAGGACAACTGTTAGGACAGGAGAAACAACTGTCAGGACAGCAGAAATAACTGTTTGGACAGGAGGACAACTGTTAGGACAGGAGAAACAACTGTCAGGACAGGAGAAACAACTGTCAGGACAGGAGAAACAACTGTTAGGACAGGAGAAACAACTGTTAGGACAGGAGCACAACTGTTTGTACAGGATATACAGGACTGTCAGGACAGAAGAAACAACTGTCAGGACAGGAGGAGAAACAACTGTCAGGACAGGAGAAACAACTGTCAGGACAGGATAAACAACTGTCAGGGACAGGAGGAAACCACTGTCAGGACAGGATAAACAACTGTCAGGACAGGAGAAACAACTGTCAGGACAGGAGAAACAACTGTCAGAACAGGAGAAACAACTGTCAGGACAGGACAATCAACTGTCAGGACAGGAGGACAACTGTTAGGACAGGATATACAACTGTCAGTACAGGAGAAACAACTGTCAGGACAGGAGAAACAACTGTCAGGACAGGATATACAACTGTTTGGACAGTACAGAAGAAACAACTGTCAGGACAGGAGAAACAACTGTCAGGACAGGAGGACAACTGTCAGGACAGGATAAAAACAACTGTTTGGACAGGATAAACAACTGTCTGGCAGGACAGGACAATCAACTGTCAGGACAGGAGAAACAGGACTATACAACTGTCAGTACAGGAGAAACAACTGTCAGGACAGGAGAAACAACTGTCAGGACAGGAGGACAGGACAGGAGAAACAACTGTTTGGACAGGAGAAACAACTGCCAGGACAGGAGAAACAACTGTCAGGACAGGAGAAACAACTGCCAGGACAGGAGAAACAACTGTCAGGACAGCAGAAACAACTGTTTGGACAGGAAGACAACTGTTAGGACAGGAGAAACAACTGTCAGGACAGCAGAAACAACTGTTTGGACAGGAGAAAACAACTGTCAGGACAGGAGAAACAACTGTCAGGACAGGAGAAACAACTGTCAGGACAGCAGAAACAACTGTTTGGACAGGAAGACAACTGTTAGGACAGGAGAAACAACTGTCAGGACAGCAGAAACAACTTTTTGGACAGGAAGACAACTGTTTGGACAGGAGAAACAACTGTCAGGACAGGAGAAACAACTGTCAGGACAGGAGAAACAACTGTCAGGACAGCAGAAACAACTGTTTGGACAGGAAGACAACTGTTAGGACAGGAGAAACAACTGTCAGGACAGCAGAAACAACTGTTTGGACAGGAGAAACAACTGTCAGGACAGGAGAAACAACTGTCAGGACAGGAGAAACAACTGTCAGGACAGGAGAAACAACTGTCAGGACAGGAGAAACAACTGTTTGGACAGGAGAAACAACTGCCAGGACAGGAGAAACAACTGTCAGGACAGGAGAAACAACTGCCAGGACAGGATAAACAACTGTCAGGACAGGAGAAACAACTGCCAGGACAGCAGAAACAACTGTTTGGACAGGAAGACAACTGTTAGGACAGGAGAAACAACTGTCAGGACAGCAGAAACAACTGTTTGGACAGGAGGACAACTGTTAGGACAGGAGATACAACTGTCAGGACAGGAGAAACAACTGTCAGGACAGGAGAAACAACTGTCAGGACAGCAGAAACAACTGTTTGGACAGGAGGACACCTGTTAGGACAGGAGAAACAACTGTTAGGACAGGAGGACAACTGTTTGGACAGGAGGACAACTGTTAGGACAGGAGAAACAACTGGCAGGACAGGAGAAACAACTGTTTGGACAGGAGGACAACTGTTAGGACAGGAGAAACAACTGTCAGGACAGCAGAAATAACTGTTTGGACAGGAGGACAACTGTTAGGACAGGAGAAACAACTGTCAGGACAGGAGAAACAACTGTCAGGACAGGAGAAACAACTGTTAGGACAGGAGAAACAACTGTTAGGACAGGAGCACAACTGTTTGTACAGGATATACAACTGTCAGGACAGAAGAAACAACTGTCAGGACAGGAGAAACAACTGTCAGGACAGGATAAACAACTGTCAGGACAGGAGAAACCACTGTCAGGACAGGATAAACAACTGTCAGGACAGGATAAACAACTGTCAGGACAGGATAAACAACTGTCAGAACAGGAGAAACAACTGTCAGGACAGGACAATCAACTGTCAGGACAGGAGGACAACTGTTAGGACAGGATATACAACTGTCAGTACAGGAGAAACAACTGTCAGGACAGGAGAAACAACTGTCAGGACAGGATATACAACTGCCAGTACAGAAGAAACAACTGTCAGGACAGGAGAAACAACTGTCAGGACAGGAGGACAACTGTCAGGACAGGATAAACAACTGTCAGGACAGGAGAAACAACTGTCAGGACAGGATAAACAACTGGCAGGACAGGACAATCAACTGTCAGGACAGGAGGACAACTGTTAGGACAGGATACAGGAAGAAACAACTGCAACTGTCAGTACAGGAGAAACAACTGTCAGGACAGGAGAAACAACTGTCAGGACATGATATACAACTGTCAGGACAGGAGAAACAACTGTTTGG
Organism: Oncorhynchus nerka; assembly: GCF_034236695.1. Lineage (NCBI taxonomy): Eukaryota > Metazoa > Chordata > Actinopteri > Salmoniformes > Salmonidae > Oncorhynchus > Oncorhynchus nerka. The sequence continues at coordinate 21,024,883 of NC_088406.1, read as the reverse complement.
ACAGGAGAAACAACTGCCAGGACAGGAGAAACAACTGTCAGGACAGGAGAAACAACTGCCAGGACAGGAGAAACAACTGTCAGGACAGGAGAAACAACTGTCAGGACAGGATAAACAACTGTTTGGACAGGAGAAACAACTGCCAGGACAGGAGAAACAACTGTCAGGACAGGAGAAACAACTGCCAGGACAGGAGAAACAACTGTCAGGACAGGAGAAACAACTGTCAGGACAGGAGAAACAACTGTTTGGACAGGAGAAAACAACTGCCAGGACAGGAGAAACAACTGTCAGGACAGGAGAAACAACTGCCAGGACAGGAGAAACAACTGTCAGGACAGGAGAAACAACTGTCAGGACAGGAGAAACAACTGTCAGGACAGCAGAAACAACTGTTTGGACAGGAGAAAACAACTGTCAGGACAGGAGAAACAACTGTCAGGACAGGAGAAACAACTGTCAGGACAGCAGAAACAACTGTTTGGACAGGAAGACAACTGTTAGGACAGGAGAAACAACTGTCAGGACAGCAGAAACAACTTTTTGGACAGGAAGACAACTGTTTGGACAGGAGAAACAACTGTCAGGACAGGAGAAACAACTGTCAGGACAGGAGAAACAACTGTCAGGACAGGAAACAACTGTTTGGACAGGAGAAACAACTGTTAGGACAGGAGAAACAACTGTCAGGACAGCAGAAACAACTGTTTGGACAGGAGAAACAACTGTCAGGACAGGAGAAACAACTGTCAGGACAGGAGAAACAACTGTCAGGACAGGAGAAACAACTGTTTGGACAGGAGAAACAACTGCCAGGACAGGAGAAACAACTGTCAGGACAGGAGAAACAACTGCCAGGACAGGATAAACAACTGTCAGGACAGGAGAAACAACTGTCAGGACAGCAGAAACAACTGTTTGGACAGGAAGACAACTGTTAGGACAGGAGAAACAACTGTCAGGACAGCAGAAACAACTGTTTGGACAGGAGGACAACTGTTAGGACAGGAGATAACAACTGTCAGGACAGGAGAAACAACTGTCAGGACAGGAGAAACAACTGTCAGGACAGCAGAAACAACTGTTTGGACAGGAGAGGACACCTGTTAGGACAGGAGAAACAACTGTTAGGACAGGAGGACAACTGTTTGGACAGGAGGACAACTGTTAGGACAGGAGAAACAACTGGCAGGACAGGAGAAACAACTGTTTGGACAGGAGGACAACTGTTAGGACAGGAGAAACAACTGTCAGGACAGCAGAAATAACTGTTTGGACAGGAGGACAACTGTTAGGACAGGAGAAACAACTGTCAGGACAGGAGAAACAACTGTCAGGACAGGAGAAACAACTGTTAGGACAGGAGAAACAACTGTTAGGACAGGAGCACAACTGTTTGTACAGGATATACAACTGTCAGGACAGAAGAAACAACTGTCAGGACAGGAGAAACAACTGTCAGGACAGGATAAACAACTGTCAGGACAGGAGAAACCACTGTCAGGACAGGATAAACAACTGTCAGGACAGGATAAACAACTGTCAGGACAGGATAAACAACTGTCAGAACAGGAGAAACAACTGTCAGGACAGGACAATCAACTGTCAGGACAGGAGGACAACTGTTAGGACAGGATGTCAGGACAGGAGAAACAACTGTCAGGACAGGAGAAACAACTGTCAGGAGAAGGATATACAACTGTCAGTACAGAAGAAACAACTGTCAGGACAGGAGAAACAACTGTCAGGACAGGAGGACAACTGTCAGGACAGGATAAACAACTGTCAGGACAGGAGAAACAACTGTCAGGACAGGATAAACAACTGTCAGGACAGGACAATCAACTGTCAGGACAGGAGGACAACTGTTAGGACAGGATATACAACTGTCAGTACAGGAGAAACAACTGTCAGGACAGGAGAAACAACTGTCAGGACATGATATACAACTGTCAGGACAGGAGAAACAACTGTTTGGACAGGAGAAACAACTGCCAGGACAGGAGAAACAACTGTCAGGACAGGAGAAACAACTGCCAGGACAGGAGAAACAACTGTCAGGACAGGAGAAACAACTGTCAGGACAGGATAAACAACTGTTTGGACAGGAGAAACAACTGCCAGGACAGGAGAAACAACTGTCAGGACAGGAGAAACAACTGCCAGGACAGGAGAAACAACTGTCAGGACAGGAGAAACAACTGTCAGGACAGGAGAAACAACTGTTTGGACAGGAGAAAACAACTGCCAGGACAGGAGAAACAACTGTCAGGACAGGAGAAACAACTGCCAGGACAGGAGAAACAACTGTCAGGACAGGAGAAACAACTGTCAGGACAGGAGAAACAACTGTCAGGACAGCAGAAACAACTGTTTGGACAGGAAGACAACTGTAAGGACAGGAGAAACAACTGTCAGGACAGCAGAAACAACTGTTTGGACAGGAGGACAACTGTTAGGACAGGAGAAACAACTGTCAGGACAGGAGAAACAACTGTCAGGACAGGAGAAACAACTGTCAGGACAGCAGAAACAACTGTTTGGACAGGAGGACAACTGTTAGGACAGGAGAAACAACTGTTAGGACAGGAGGACAACTGTTAGGACAGGAGAAACAACTGTTAGGACAGGAGGACAACTGTTTGGACAGGAGGACAACTGTTAGGACAGGAGAAACAACTGGCAGGACAGGAGGACAACTGTTAGGACAGGAGGACAACTGTTAGGACAGGAGAAACAACTGTCAGGACAGCAGAAACAACTGTTTGGACAGGAGGACAACTGTTAGGACAGGAGAAACAACTGTCAGGACAGGAGAAACAACTGTCAGGACAGGAGAAACAACTGTTAGGACAGGAGAAACAACTGTTTGTACAGGATATACAACTGTCAGGACAGAAGAAACAACTGTCAGGACAGGACAATCAACTGTCAGGACAGGAGGACAACTGTTAGGACAGGATATAGAACTGTCAGAACAGAAGAAACAACTGTCAGGACAGGATAAACAACTGTCAGGACAGGAGAAACAACTGTCAGGACAGGATAAACAACTGTCAGGACAGGACAATCAACTGTCAGGACAGGAGGACAACTGTTAGGACAGGATATACAACTGTCAGTACAGAAGAAACAACTGTCAGGACAGGATATACAACTGTCAGTACAGGAGAAACAACTGTCAGGACAGGAGAAACAACTGTCAGGACAGGATATACAACTGTCAGGACAGGAGAAACAACTGTTTGGACAGGAGAAACAACTGCCAGGACAGGAGAAACAACTGTCAGGACAGGAGAAACAACTGCCAGGACAGGAGAAACAACTGTCAGGACAGGAGAAACAACTGTCAGGACAGCAGAAACAACTGTTTGGACAGGAAGACAACTGTTAGGACAGGAGAAACAACTGTCAGGACAGCAGAAACAACTGTTTGGACAGGAAGACAACTGTTAGGACAGGAGAAACAACTGTCAGGACAGCAGAAACAACTGTTTGGACAGGAGAAACAACTGTCAGGACAGGAAAAACAACTGTCAGGACAGGAGAGACAACTGTCAGGACAGGAGAAACAACTGTCAGGACAGGATAAACAACTGTCTGGACAGGAGAAACAACTGCCAGGACAGGAGAAACAACTGTCAGGACAGGAGAAACAACTGCCAGGACAGGAGAAACATCTGTCAGGACAGGAGAAACAACTGTCAGGACAGGAGAAACAACTGTTTGGACAGGAGAAACAACTGCCAGGACAGGAGAAACAACTGCCAGGACAGGAGAAACAACTGTCAGGACAGGATAAACAACTGGCAGGACAGGACAATCAACTGTCAGGACAGGAGGACAACTGTTAGGACAGGATATACAACTGGCAGTACAGGAGAAACAACTGTCAGGACAGGAGAAACAACTGTCAGGACATGATATACAACTGTCAGGACAGGAGAAACAACTGTTTGGACAGGAGAAACAACTGCCAGGACAGGAGAAACAACTGTCAGGACAGGAGAAACAACTGCCAGGACAGGAGAAACAACTGTCAGGACAGGAGAAACAACTGTCAGGACAGCAGAAACAACTGTTTGGACAGGAAGACAACTGTTAGGACAGGAGAAACAACTGTCAGGACAGCAGAAACAACTGTTTGGACAGGAGAAACAACTGTCAGGACAGGAGAAACAACTGTCAGGACAGGAGAAACAACTGTCAGGACAGGAGAAACAACTGTCAGGACAGGATAAACAACTGTTTGGACAGGAGAAACAACTGCCAGGACAGGAGAAACAACTGTCAGGACAGGAGAAACAACTGCCAGGACAGGAGAAACAACTGTCAGGACAGGAGAAACAACTGTTTGGACAGGAGAAAACAACTGCCAGGACAGGAGAAACAACTGTCAGGACAGGAGAAACAACTGCCAGGACAGGAGAAACAACTGTCAGGACAGGAGAAACAACTGCCAGGACAGCAGAAACAACTGTTTGGACAGGAAGACAACTGTTAGGACAGGAGAAACAACTGTCAGGACAGCAGAAACAACTGTTTGGACAGGACAGGAGAAACAACTGTCAGGACAGCAGAAACAACTGTCTGGACAGGAGAAACAACTGTCAGGACAGGAGAAACAACTGTCAGGACAGGAGAAACAACTGTCAGGACAGGAGAAACAACTGTCAGGACAGGATAAACAACTGTTTGGACAGGAGAAACAACTGCCAGGACAGGAGAAACAACTGTCAGGACAGGAGAAACAACTGCCAGGACAGGAGAAACAACTGTCAGGACAGGAGAAACAACTGTCAGGACAGGAGAAACAACTGTTTGGACAGGAGAAAACAACTGCCAGGACAGGAGAAACAACTGTCAGGACAGGAGAAACAACTGCCAGGACAGGAGAAACAACTGTCAGGACAGGAGAAACAACTGTCAGGACAGGAGAAACAACTGCCAGGACAGCAGAAACAACTGTTTGGACAGGAAGACAACTGTTAGGACAGGAGAAACAACTGTCAGGACAGCAGAAACAACTGTTTGGACAGGAAGACAACTGTAAGGACAGGAGAAACAACTGTCAGGACAGCAGAAACAACTGTTTGGACAGGAGGACAACTGTTAGGACAGGAGAAACAACTGTCAGGACAGGAGAAACAACTGTCAGGACAGGAGAAACAACTGTCAGGACAGCAGAAACAACTGTTTGGACAGGAGGACAACTGTTAGGACAGGAGAAACAACTGTTAGGACAGGAGGACAACTGTTAGGACAGGAGAAACAACTGTTAGGACAGGAGGACAACTGTTTGGACAGGAGGACAACTGTTAGGACAGGAGAAACAACTGGCAGGACAGGAGGACAACTGTTAGGACAGGAGGACAACTGTTAGGACAGGAGAAACAACTGTCAGGACAGCAGAAACAACTGTTTGGACAGGAGGACAACTGTTAGGACAGGAGAAACAACTGTCAGGACAGGAGAAACAACTGTCAGGACAGGAGAAACAACTGTTAGGACAGGAGAAACAACTGTTAGGACAGGAGCACAACTGTTTGTACAGGATATACAACTGTCAGGACAGAAGAAACAACTGTCAGGACAGGACAATCAACTGTCAGGACAGGAGGACAACTGTTAGGACAGGATATAGAACTGTCAGAACAGAAGAAACAACTGTCAGGACAGGATAAACAACTGTCAGGACAGGAGAAACAACTGTCAGGACAGGATAAACAACTGTCAGGACAGGACAATCAACTGTCAGGACAGGAGGACAACTGTTAGGACAGGATATACAACTGTCAGTACAGAAGAAACAACTGTCAGGACAGGATATACAACTGTCAGGACAGGAGGACAACTGTCAGGACAGGAGAAACAACTGTTAGGACAGGAGAAACAACTGTCAGGACAGGAGAAACAACTGTCAGGACAGGAGAAACAACTGTCAGGACAGGAGAAACACCTGTTAGTACTGGAGAAACAACTGTCAGGACAGGAGAAACAACTGTTAGTACTGGAGAAACAACTGTCAGGACAGGAGGACAACTGTTAGGACAGGAGAAATAACTGATAGGACAGGAGATATAACTGTCTATCTGGCATTCTCTGGAGTGATGAATTACGCTTCACCATCTGGCAGTCCGACTGACGAATCTGGGTTTGGCAGACTCCAGGAGAACGCTACCTGCCCGTATGCATAGTGTCAACTGTAAAGTTTGGTGGAGGAGGTTCATGGTTTGCGCTAGGCCCCTTAGTTCCAGTGAAGGGAAATCTAAGTATACAGCATACAATGACATTATTGACGATTCTGTGCTTCCAACTTTGTGGAAACAGTTTGGGAAAGGCCCTTTACTGTTTCAGCATGACAATACCCATGTGCACAAAGCGAGGCCCATACAGAAATGGTTTGTCGAGATTGGTGTGGAAGAACTTGACTGGTGTAGTGTCTTGACTATCATTAATGTGATTGACTATTATTTTCTAAACTCATTACATATCACTTTAAATCATTACGCAATTCAATTACTCATGTTTTATTTATTTATTTATTTATTTTTATTTCACCTTTATCCAGGTAGGCAAGTTGAGAACAAGTTCTCATTTACAATTGCGACCTGGCCAAGATAAAGCAAAGCAGTTCGACAGATACAACGACACAGAGTTACACATGGAGTAAAACAAACATACAGTCAATAATACAGTATAAACAAGTCTATATACAATGTGAGCAAATGAGGTGAGAAGGGAGGTAAAGGCAAAAAAGGCCATGGTGCAAAGTAAATACAATATAGCACAATAAAACACTGGAATGGTAGTTTTGCAATGGAAGAATGTGCAAAGTAGAAATAAAAATAATGGGGTGCAAAGGAGCAAAATAAATTAATTAATTAAATACAGTTGGGAAAGAGGTAGTTGTTTGGGCTAAATTATAGGTGGGCTATGTACAGGTGCAGTAATCTGTAAGATGCTCTGACAGTTGGTGCTAGTGAGGGAGATAAGTGTTTCCAGTTTCAGAGATTTTTGAAGTTCGTTCCAGTCATTGGCAGCAGAGAACTGGAAGGAGAGGCTGCCAAAGAAAGAATTGGTTTTGGGGGTGACTAGAGAGATATACCTGCTGGAGCGTGTGCTACAGGTGGGAGATGCTATGGTGACCAGCGAGCTGAGATAAGGGGGGACTTTACCTACCAGGGTCTTGTAGATGACATGGAGCCAGTGGGTTTGGCGACGAGTATGAAGCGAGGGCCAGCCAACGAGAGCGTACAGGTCGCAATGGTGGGTAGTATATGGGGCTTTGGTGACAAAACGGATTGCACTGTGATAGACTGCATCCAATTTGTTGAGTAGGGTATTGGAGGCTATTTTGTAAATGACATCGCCAAAGTCGAGGATTGGTAGGATGGTCAGTTTTACAAGGGTATGTTTGGCAGCATGAGTGAAGGATGCTTTGTTGCGAAATAGGAAGCCAATTCTAGATTTAACTTTGGATTGGAGATGTTTGATATGGGTCTGGAAGGAGAGTTTACAGTCTAACCAGACACCTAAGTATTTGTAGTTGTCCACGTATTCTAAGTCAGAGCTGTCCAGAGTAGTGATGTTGGTCAGGCGGGTAGGTGCAGGTAGCGATCGGTTGAAGAGCATGCATTTAGTTTTACTTGTATTCAAGAGCAGTTTTATTTAAGAGCAGAGTCCACGGAAGGAGAGTTGTATGGCATTGAAGCTTGCCTGGAGGGTTGTTAACACAGTGTCCAAAGAAGGGCCGGAAGTATACAGAATGGTGTCGTCTGCGTAGAGGTGGATCAGAGACTCACCAGCAGCAAGAGCGACCTCATTGATGTATACAGAGAAGAGAGTCGGTCCAAGAATTGAACCCTGTGGCACCCCCATAGAGACTGCCAGAGGTCCGGACAGGAGTCCCTCCGATTTGACACACTGAACTCTATCAGAGAAGTAGTTGGTGAACCAGGCGAGGCAATCATTTGAGAAACCAAGGCTGTCGAGTCTGCCGATGAGGATGTGGTGATTGACAGAGTCGAAAGCCTTGGCCAGATCAATGAATACGGCTGCACAGTAATGTTTCTTATCGATGGCGGTTAAGATGTCGTTTAGGACCTTGAGCGTGGCTGAGGTGCACCCATGACCAGCTCTGAAACCAGATTGCATAGCAGAGAAGGTATGGTGAGATTCGAAATGGTCGGTAATTTGTTTGTTGACTTGGCTTTCGAAGACCTTAGAAAGGCATGGTAGGATAGATATAGGTCTGTAGCAGTTTGGGTCAAGAGTGTCCCCCCCTTTGAAGAGGGGGATGACCGCAGCTGCTTTCCAATCTTTGGGAATCTCAGACAACACGAAAGAGAGGTTGAACAGGCTAGTAATAAGGGTGGCAACAATTTCGGCAGATAATTTTAGAAAGAAAGGGTCCAGATTGTCACAGAAGTCATCAAAAGAGAGCGCCTGGGGAATAGGAGTGGAGCTAGGCACTGCAGGGCCTGGATTCACCTCTACATCGCCAGAGGAACATAGGAGGAGAAGAATAAGGGTGAGGCTAAAAGCAATAAGAATTGGTCGTCTAGAACGTCTGGAACAGAGAGTAAAAGGAGGTTTCTGGGAGCGATAAAATAGCATCAAGGTATAATGTACAGACAAAGGTATGGTAGGATGTGAATACAGTGGAGGTAAACCTAGGTATTGGGTGATGAAGAGAGAGATATTGTCTCTAGAAACATCATTGAAACCAGGAGATGTCATTGCATGTGTGGGTGGTGGAACTAATAAGTTGGATAAGGTATAGTGAGCAGGACTAGAGGCTCTACAGTGAAATAAGCCAATAAACACTAACCAGAACAGCAATGGACAAGACATATTGACATTAAGGAGAGGCATCCTTAGTCGAGTGATCAAAAGGGTCCAGTGAGTGGAGAGGGTTGGTTGGGGGACACGGTGATTTAGACAGCTAGCCAGGCCATCGGTAGCAAGCTAGCATAGGATGGAGGTCTGTTGTTAGCCACCTCTTGCGTTCCGTCAGTAGATTAGTGGGGTTCCGTGTGGTAGAGGGGATTAATCCAAATCACACAACAACAAAAAAATAAAAACAATAGATATAGTTATAGAGGCCCAAGAAGAAACATAATAATAATAAAAATAAAGCAGGCAAGACAGCTAACGGTTAGCAGGCCGCAGATGGGCGTTCAGGTAACGTCGCGATGGAGGAGCCAGCCGGATCTCCTTCGGGTAGATAACGTCGGCAGTCCAGTTGTGAAGGCCCGGTGGGGCTCCGCGTAGGCAGTAAAACGGGTCCGGATAGGTGACTGCAGCCCAGGAGTGATTGATGGAACTCAGGAGTGATTGACGGAGCTGGCTAGCTCCGGAGTAATTGATGTTTGCTCTGGAATCGACGAAAGCCGAGTCACACGGATAGCAGCTAGCTAGCTGTGAGATCCGGGTATGAATGTCCAGAGAGCAGTTGAAATCCAGTTGAAATCCAGTTGAAATCCAGGGACATGGAGAGAAAAATTGGTCCGGTATGTTCCGTTCCGAGCCGCGCTGCGCCGTACAAAACTGGCGATAGATTTTCGAGCTAAAGGATAGCTGATGACCACAAACCGTGGTTAGCTGAATACTAACGATTTGATTTGCCAGTAAAGAAGCTAACTAGCTTCTGAACTAGCTTCTGAACTAGCTTCTGATTAGCTTCTGGGCTAGCTTCTGGCTAGTTTCTGGCTAGCTTCTTGGAGTTTCTGGCTAGCTTCTTGGAGGATTGCAGATTTGAGGTAAATAATACTTATTTATAAATATAAATTGGTGAGACAGGTTGCAGGAGAGTGTTTTGAAGATGAGTTGATGGAAAATAAAAATAAAATGTATGTGAAAAAAGTTGTAAATATATATATATACAAGACACGACAAGACGAGGACAAAAGACGTCTGAACTGCTATGCCATCTCGGATCTCGGATGTAACAATTAATGAAGTAGTAATTTGGGACACAACAGAATAAGTTATTTAACGAGTTACTATCTCCCTACTAAACTCTAAAGATATGAATATCTCTTATATTAGTCACAGTCAATTCATTCATTCTTATTTACCTTTAGTCTCATTGTGAATGTCGCAAAATCCTTGGATATCTGCACGAACCCTAGCATAAATGAAGAATCAGCGATATACAAATTGGCTTAATTATTTATTTACTAACTAACTAAATAATCACACAGAATTACATAAACACACAAACAGAATAGCTTACACACTGATTACTACATCATGCAATGAAAAGTCCCTAGTAGACTAAACACGATATGATGGCTTGGTAGACAATGGAAAGGGGTAGGGACAGATAAAGAGTGGGAAAGACAGTATATAGAGTTGATAACAATGCTCATGGAAATGCTAATACTTTGCACATGAACGGCCGCTCATTTTAAAATCATTGCAATTGTCACGCCTTGACCTTAGAGAGCCTTTTTATGTCTCTATTTTGGTTTGGTCAGGGTGTGATTTGGGTGGGCATTCTATGTTCTGTTTTCTATGTTTTTGAATTTCTATGTTTCGGCCAGGTATGGTTCTCAATCAGGTACAGCTGTCTAACGTCTCTGATTTGGAATCATACTTAGGCAGCCTTTTCCCCTTTTGTCATTGTGGGAGGTTGTCTTTGTTAAGGGCACTATAGCCCTTTTACGCTTCACGGTCGGTTCTGGTATTTCTTGTTTAGTTGGTCACATTTCACAAAATGTCACCATTTTGTAAAAAGCTCACCACGCTGCACCTTGGTCTTCCTTGAGCGACGCCTGTGACAGCAATGTACATATTTACGCTTGTATGTCTTGTCGCCACTTTCTGTTGAAATCGCCCGGTCCATTTACTCTGGAGAGTAATTCATCAGAAGTCTCTGGTTGTGTTCCCCAGAGATCAAATCAAATGTATTTATATAGCCCTTCTTACATCAGCTGATATATCAAAGTGCTGAACAGAAACCCAGCCTAAACCCCGAACAGCAAGCAATGAAGGTGTAGAAGCACGTTAGCTAGGAAAAACTCCCTAGTAAGGCCAAAACCCAGGAAGAAACCTAGGGAGAAACCAGGCTATGAGGGGTGGCCAGTCCTCTTCTTGCTTTGCCGGGTGGAGATTGTAACAGAACATGGCCAAGATGTTCAAATGTTCATAAATGACCAGCGTGGTCAAATAATAGTAATCACAGTGAACAGGTCAGGATTCCATAGCCGCAGGCAGAACAGTTGAAACTGGAGCAGCAGCACAGCCAGGTGGACTGGGGACAACAAGGAGTCATCATGCCAGGTAGTCCTGAGGCATGGTCCTAGGGCTCAGGTCCTCCAAGAGGGAAAGAGAGAATTAGAGAGATCATACTTAAATTCACACATGACACCGGATAAGACAGGAGAAATACTCCAAATATAACAGAGCCCCCCGACACATAAACTACTGCAGCATAAATACTGGAGGCTGAGACAGGAGGGGTCAGGAGACACTGTTGCCCCGTCCGATGATACCCCCGGACAGGGCCAAACAGGCAGGATATAACTCCACCCACTTTGCCAAAGCACAGCCCCCACACCTCTAGAGGGATATCTTCAACCACCAACTTACCACCCTGAGACAAGGCCGAGTATAGCCCAAGATCATGTCAGTGACTCAATTCACTCAAGTGACGCACCCCTCCTAGGGACTGCATGGAAGAGCACCAGTAAGCCAGTGACTCGCCCCTGTAGTAGGGTTAGAGGCAGAAAATCCCAGTGGAGAGAAGGGAACCGGCCAGGCAGAGAAAGCAAGGGCGGTTCTTTGCTCCAGTGCCTTTCCGTTCACCTTCACACTCCTGGGCCAGACGACACTCAATCATAGGACCTACTGAAGAGATGAGTCTTCAATAAAGACTTAAAGGTTGAGACCGAGTCTGCGTCTCTCACATGGGTAGGCAGACCATTCCATAAAAATTGAGCTTTATAGGAGAAAGCCCTGCCTCCAGCTGTTTGTTTAGAAATTCTAGGGACAATTAGGAGGCCTGCGTCTTGTGACCGTAGCGTACGTGTAGGTATGTACGGCAGGACCAAATCGGAAAGATAGGTAGGAGCAAGCCTATGTAATGCTTTGGAGGTTAGCAGTAAAACCTTGAAATCAGCCCTTGCCTTACATTTACATTTACATTTAAGTCATTTAGCAGACGCTCTTATCCAGAGCGACTTACAAATTGGTGCATTCACCTTATGACATCCAGTGGAACAGTAGTGCATCTAAATCTTTAAGGGGGGTGAGAGGGATTACTTTATCCTATCCTAGGTATTCCTTAAAGAGGTGGGGTTTCAGGTGTCTCCGGAAGGTGGTGATTGACTCCGCTGTCCTGGCGTCGTGAGGGAGTTTGTTCCACCATTGGGGGGCCAGAGCAGCGAACAGTTTTGACTGTCCTTAACAGGGAGCCAGTGTAGGGAGGCTAGGACTGGAGTAATATGATCACATTTTTTGGTTCTAGTCAGGATTCTAGCAGCCGTATTTAGCACTAACTGAAGTTTATTTATTGCTTTATCCAGGTAGCCGGAAAGTAGAGCATTGCAGTAGTCTAACCTAGAAGTGACAAAAGCATGGATTAATTCTTCTGTATATGGCACAGGAGGCCTGTAAACAGTAGCTGTAAAAAGTGATTGAGTAGGCTGTATAGATTTCATGACTAGCAGCTCAAAAGACGAAAACGTCTTGGGTTTTTTGTAAATTGAAATGTGCTATTGTAAATGTTAGCAACACCTCTGCCTTTGCAGGATGCGCGGGGGATATGGTCACTAGTGTAACCAGGAGGTGAGGCCTCATTTAACACAGTAAATTCATCAGGCTTAAGCCATGTTCTAGTCAGGCCAATCCCATCAAGATTATGATCAGTGATTAGTTAATTTACTATAACTGCATTTGAAGTGAGGGATCAAACATTAAGTAGCCCTATTTTGAGATGTGGGGTATCACAATCTCTTTCAATAATGGCAGGAATGGAGGAGGTCTTTATTCTAGTGAGATTGCAAAGGCGAACACCGCCATGTTTAGTTTTGCCCAACCTAGGTCGAGGCACAGACACGGTCTCAATGGGGATAGCTGAGCTGACTACACTGTGCTAGTGTGCTAGTGGCAGACTCCACTAAGCTGGCAGGCTGGCTAACAGCCTGCTGTCTGGCCTGCACCCTATCTCATTGTGGAGCTAGAGGAGTTAGAGCCCTGTCTATGTTGGTAGATAAGATGAGAGCACCCCTCCAGCTAGGATGGAGTCCGTCACTCCTCAACAGGCCAGGCTTGGTCCTGTTTGTGGGTGAGTCCCAGAAAGAGGGCCAATTATCTACAAATTCTATCTTTTGGGAGGGGCAGAAAACAGTTTTCAACCAGCGAATAAGTTGTGAGTCTCTGCTATAGAGCTCATCACTCACCCTAACTGGGAGGGGGCCAGAGACAATTACTCGATGCCGACACATCTTTCTAGCTGATTTACACGCTGAAGCAAAGTTGCGCTTGGTGATCTCTCGCCAGTTTTAGCTTTAGCCAGCACCATCTTCAATTAGCCTTAACGTCGGTAGCCCTGCCCCCTGGTTAACAGTGTATGATCGCTGGATGATTCGTTTTAAGTCTAACACTGCGGGTAATGGAGACGCCAATGACTAGGGTTTTCAATTTGTCAGAGCTAATGGTGGGAGGCTTCGGTGTCTCAGACCCCGTAACGGGAGGAGTAGAGACCAGAGAAGGCTCGGCCTCAGAGTCCGACTCGCTGCTTCATGGGGAAAACCGGTTGAAAGTTTCTGTCGGCTGAATGAGCGACACCTGTTGAACATTCCGATATCATTTCCCTCCAGAAGCCATGAGAAAGTTGTCCGGCTGCGGGGACTGTGCCAGGGGATTTATACTAACGTTACTATATGTACTTACTGGTGGCACAGACGCTGTTTTATCCTTTCCTACACTGAAATGACCCTTGCCTAACGATTGCATCTGAAGCTGGGCTTGCAGCACAGCTATCCTCGCCGTAAGGCGATCGTTCTCCTGTATATTATGAGTACAGCAACTGCAATTAGAAGGCATTATGTTAATGTTACTACTTAACTTTGGCTGTTGGAGGTCCTGACGAACCATGTCCAGATAAAGCATCCGGAGTGAAAAAGTTTAATGAAAAAAAGTTGAGTGAGGAAAAACAAAAAATATAAAAGGTCATTAAAACATCTAGTGGAAATCCTTCCTAGAAGAGTGGAGGCTGTTATAGCAGCAATTTGTGGTCATGTAGTGTATCTCATTATCATCACGCAAATCTTTATCTCGTGAAAACATAATCAGTTTAACACTATATGTAATGTCCCCGCTCCCACACACACACACACACACAAGTTTTGTTTGTAAAATACTACAAAAAAAATATCTTGACAAAATGTTACTCGTGTAGAGAATATATTGGTGTCTCAGTGTTAATCTCAAATGACTTGCTGATATTGGTCAGAATAGAGAGAATCAAACGTAAGTTCTCATCCACTTTCTCATCAAAACTGGCTTGATGATATTTGTCTCAGAAATATTCCATCTAATGTGTGATTAAAATGTTTCTGCAATGAAGAAGATAGAGGTCTGGATAGCATCTCTGTAGGGATGGAGAGAAAGTGGAGAAGAAGAGGATTCGTTAGGGGTGGCCTGGGGGAGTCCTCATAGACAGCACATCCTTCAGCCTGGGTCCAGACTACACTGCTCTCTATTCACTCAGCACCTGGAAACTAGCTCTGCAAATACACTATAGACAATATACACCCATAGTATGTGTGCTGTAGATACACACACTTTGCGCATTTCTAAGATTAAAGACAGATACATTATTACAAATCCTTATGGTGCTTTTCCTGTTCCAATTTAGTGTGTCCCAATCTGAGTTTTGCATTAGCCATACTGTTTACCAGTTGCTAACCACTCCACGGTCACTGCCTCTCAGCAAACCATTTGATCCCTCTTGTGCGTTCTTTCTCACCGACTGTTTCCATAGATAACAGGGACACAAAAAGTCTTCCCTAGCGACCCCTGCAGAATCCTCATCGTGGTAATTAATGGCGGACACACTGTGTGGTTTTGAGGTGGGCCAGAGACGCTTTCATATGCATAATCCTGAGTTGACAGGGTTATGGCTGGTGTGAGCCCCTCCCTCCTCCACAGGCCACACACTAGGATCCACAGGGGACAGACAGGGGCTACAGTGGTCTCAGTCCCTTAAACCATCCCTGGGTGATCATTGTCTCTGTCTGTCTTATTGTCTCTGCTAGGCCTTTACCCTGGGCTGACCCCTTTCAGTTATTCTCATAGTGAAATAACACACCTCTTTTACTCAGGAATTCTTCATTTCTAGTCTGGGCTTTGAAAGGTCTAAGTAGGTATGATGTTGGGGTTGATACATTGGAGTACAGTATGTGTGTTTATGATTTGTGTAAGACGGAACATATGTAGTCTAATGGCTGTCATTTGAGCTACTATCTTTCATTTGCACATTTGTCTATCAAGACAGGTAAACCTATCGTTTTTGCTCACATGCTTTTCTTTCGCTCTCTCTCTCTCTCTCTCTCTCTCTCTCTCTCTCCCTCCATCCCTGCCTCCATCCCTCTCTCTATCCCTTCATCCCTCTCTCTCCCTCCGTTCCTCTCACTCTCTCTCTCTCTCTCTCTCTCTCCTTCCATCCCTCCCTCTATCCCTTCATCCCTCTCTCTCCATCCGTTCCTCTCACTCTCTCTCTATCTCCTTCCATCCCTCCCTCTATCCCTTCATCCCTCTCTCTCCCTCCGTTCCTCTCACTCTCTCTCTATCTCCTTCCATCCCTCCCTCTATCCCTTCATCCCTCTCTCTCCCTCCGTTCCTCTCACTCTCTCCCTCTCATCCAGCGGTGTGTGCTCTTTGTGTGTTTCCTATCTCCAGGCTTGATTAAAAGTCCATTAGCGATGCATGGCCCTGGGTAAAACACAGAAAGTGTAATCAAAATGGAAATGAGAGAGACAGTGTGTAGAGGAGGGGTGTGGAGAGAGATGAGGCGAGCAGCGACTGTCTTCACCACAAAGTACTCTTTTCCACATTTTCTCTTTTGCCTCTATTTTTTTGTAATACAGTAAGGCAGACATGATTGAACTGAGGCCCAGCATAAAGAGAATAAATCCTGTCCAGAAACATTCAGTTGACAGCTGTGATTGGGCTCTGCACAAAGCAAATAGATAGAGAGGAAGAACGAAGTGAAAGAGAAAATGACGTTGTGTTTGGTTTTCAGTTAGCAGCTATAAATATCCCCATCCAACATCTTTCCTCTCTTTAGTTTGCTTTATGTAAATCAATTCTTGTCAACCTACCTACACTTTAAGAAGAAAAATATTTGTCACAAAGCAAATGTTGACAGTGTTGTTGCTAATGACAGCCTGATTCATCACTTCCTGTCAGACAGCGTGAAGGAACTCATCTAACTGCAAACAAGCATCCCTGCAGTTAACAAGCTCAGGGCCTGAAGTCAGACTCATCATTTAAACACCATCCATCACCTCCACTGTCTAGGCCAAACCACTGCTGCCAATTCACAACAAGATAACAATGACACAGCAGCCAGCTCCTCCATTCACATCAACTACCTGCTCCTCCTCGTTTGTCTGCCTAAGCAATGAGAAACAATGAGAAGCACAAGGGCAATTAACAAAGGCAATCAGGCTGACTGGGCTGCCATGTTTCACTATGTATGATGTGCTCTACAGCTGATCATTGCTGTTTGAGGGAGAAAGGGATTGTAAGTAGCAAAAATGTGTTTTGTAAAGTTTCTTAAGCTCTATTTAGTTGTTCAAAGTTGCAGAAAAAATTGTATAATTTAGAGCAGTATGATTGGTGAGTGCTGGGCACTGGGTTGAGGCCATCAGCTGCAAAGAGATCCTATTGTCCAGCGCCCTGTGGCCAGGTCCATGTAGAGTGGAGACTGACCCAGAAAACAGACTACTCTTTTGGTGTTAGACTGTGGAGATGATGACGAGAGGCTGGAGGATGAGAGGCTGGGGTACAAGGGTTGGGTACAAGAGGCTGGGGATGAGAGGCTGGGGGGATGAGTGCTGTGGGGATGAGAGTCTGAGGGATGAGGGGATGGGGGACAAGGGGTTGGCCGGGGAGGAGCAAGCTTGTCTTTGTATCTGTTTGAGAGCAATCGGTTATCAGCACATGGGCCATAGTAATTAGCCAACAGGGGAGATGAGATACGGCACAGCTCTGTGACTGGAGGGGTTGGAGGTGGGGCAGTGAGGGGTCCAGAGGGCTCCTGTGTTTTTGTCCAAGAGCCCCGGGGCAGCTGGGTACACCACCTGTTAATTAATCTGAAGTGGCCTTTAATTGGAGCCTGGCTTTGGACCACCCATAGAACGACTGAGCGAGGAGGCCAAAAAGAAAACAGGTGCACTACAGAGTTAGCAGGACGAGACCGAAAGCACAGGGAAATGGACAATATGAGAATCAAGAACCTCTTGAAATGAAAGACCTACTGTGCCGTGTTTTAAACAGTCAAGGTGTCTGGGTGACAGTGCTCTCTATAGGTAGTGAAATCACCTCTGGGTCTCTGCTGCTGTATGGGGCTTTCTCTTGCATATTCCTGGGGAAAATATCATTATATAACCCTTTACTGGTGTTATGTTGACTTGAAACTGTTTCATTTTTAAGGTCGAAGATGATTAATGCTATTTAGAACAGATTGAACAAATGATTTGTTATGTTTTTTTAATTAGGTTATAAATGCCACCCATGTCTTTTGCTACATTTGCTGTCATTTTCCAAATGAAGATTTGCCAGAGGCAGGGTGTAATTAATCTGCTTTAGAAGTGTTGATGACAACGCAACAACAACGTCAGAGATCTTGTTTATCCTGGAACTGGTGCCATAATACAGTGTTTCCCAACCCTGGTCCTCGAGTACCTCTAACAGTACACAGCTTCGTTGGAGCCCTTGGCAAACACACCTCATTCAACTCATTGAGGGCTTGATGATTCGTTCACAAGTTGAATCAGGTGTGATTGTCCAAGGTTACAATAAAATGTGTAATGTTGGAGATACTGGAGGACCAGGTTTGGGAAACACTGTCATAATATGTGTCAAAACCTAAATCAGACAGACAGACAAGGAAACTCGTTCTGTTTTCCTGGATTTCTGTGTTCCATTCTGTGTTGAACATGCTTCAGAACCTTGTCTGTGTTCCATTCTGTGTTGAACATGCTTCAGAACCTTGTCTGTGTTCCATTCTGTGTTGAACATGCTTCCGAACCTTGTCTGTGTTCCATTCTGTGTTGAACATGCTTCAGAACCTTGTCTGTGTTCCATTCTGTGTTGAACATGCTTCAGAACCTTGTCTGTGTTCCATTCTGTGTTGAACATGCTTCAGAACCTTGTCTGTGTTCCATTCTGTGTTGAACATGCTTCAGAACCTTGTCTGTGTTCCATTCTGTGTTGAACATGCTTCAGAACCTTGTCTGTGTTCCATTCTGTGTTGAACATGCTTCAGAACCTTGTCTGTGTTCCATTCTGTGTTGAACATGCTTCCGAACCTTGTCTGTGTTCCATTCTGTGTTGAACATGCTTCAGAACCTTGTCTGTGTTCCATTCTGTGTTGAACATGCTTCAGAACCTTGTCTGTGTTCCATTCTGTGTTGAACATGCTTCAGAACCTTGTCTGTGTTCCATTCTGTGTTGAACATGCTTCAGAACCTTGTCTGTGTTCCATTCTGTGTTGAACATGCTTCAGAACCTTGTCTGTGTTCCATTCTGTGTTGAACATGCTTCAGAACCTTGTCTATGTTCCATTCTGTGTTGAGCCATGTCTGTGTATATATGTGTATGGTTCTGTGTGTGTTGTTGCCTCCCCTCCTCTCTCCAGTAGTGTTGTCATTTGGAGCAGAGCAGAGACACTTGTTTGTGTAAACAGTAACACAGCGCAGAGAGAGAAGTGTCTGATAATAGGATGGTTCCAGCATGGGGCCTTTAAACTTTCCTAGTGTTGCTCGAACTACAACACTACAGGACTGGTAAGGGAGCAGGACCACTCCATGCATGTAGAATGTCTTTCCAACATGTCTCTAGTATGTTGTTGTCTTGTCGTCAATTTGTCAAAACTGTTTTGAAGCCTTGTCATACTGTGCTGTATATATCGTGTTATTCAAAATGCTATGTTTCTTAATGCTGTCAGACTTCTGTAGAAATAGACAAAGGGAATAGGGGTCATACTGTTACACAGTCTAGTGATCCAAAGTGCTCTCCAATGATCTATTCAGTCACCCCGTCTGCTATTTATCCCCACTGATGCCAGATCCCATTGAGGATACAGACACTTCCGACAGACTGCCTTTCAGTCAGCTGGGTGGTTTAGACCTCCTTTCATTAACCCCCCTCACCTCCCCCCAGCCCAAATTAACCCCCTGTCAGCGGCCCACAATGAGAGTGGGCATGTCCCAGGCTGATTTATCCCACGCCTACCCATCATGAGGGCACAGTGGCCCCCAACGGCCTCCATCTCCCCCATTAGCCATACGCCCAGCCCTCTTGGCCTCCCTCACCCCCTCCCCTCTCTCCTCCCCCCATCTGTCCCACAGCCAAAACCTGTCACCCTGTCTGCTGAGGAGACAGTCAGCCACAATACTGATGTGATGGGAGAGGGACCACAATCAAAAGGACTGATTAGCAGTTAATTGGCTGTAAAAAGAAGTTTCAGCATCAGTATGTGTGTCTGTGTGTGTGCGAGTGTGTGTGTGTGAGTGTGTAGGTGTGTGTATGGTGGGGTCCTGAATCAGGGTAGGAGTGCCCTAATCCTCCCTACTCTGCCCTGCCCATATGGTCCCACAGGAGTGCAGCCAGTCATGGCTTTTGGGAGGATAGAGGGACTCCCATTCTGCACACACACCACAACCACCACAACGCAGCATGGGGACACACCAACCGAGATCCTAGGAGATAACAACCCTTCAGTCTCACAGCTCTCTCCCATTGAGGCTGACAGCATCCCCTGACTGAACTATAAAAGACAGACTGTGATTGAGACACTGTGGCACTACTGTCCAGGTTTATAAGTGTCTCAGTCAGAGTCTCACTGGATATTATTTTGAAGACTGTTGGATCTTGGATACAGCCAGAGATGTGGGTGGGTGGTCCCTCCCACGGAGGGTATAGGGTGGGTGGGCAGTGGCACCCTCTGAGCCTGGCACTGCTGAGTGTGTGGTGCTGCCTGTGCCAGATGGGCATAGGGTCATGGGCACTGGCCGTGTCCGGTGATGAGAGTGTGCCAGTGGTCTCAGTCCCTGTGGTGTTATTTCCGACAGACACGGGCGCGGCCACTCAGGAAGGGGCCAGTGAAGGGGCCACGCCGGCCCCCACCTCAGAACACGAGGATGACAACTCCCTGGGCTACACAGGTACTGATACTGCTGTTGTTTCCTGTTACTATGGTCAACTAGTTCTACTGTGTGTGTGTGTGTGTGTGTATTACAGACAGGTTGGAGCTTTGGGAAAGTGAGTTCAGGAAGGGAATTGAAAGCAGTTCATGAATAATTTGGGATTCATGAATTGCTCTTCAAATCATCCCCTGAATTGACTGAGTTAAATGTTTCCAATTACTCTGTCATGTCCAGTTTTCTTTCTCCCTTTCTTATTGCAACACATACCTTTCTGTCATAGGCTCTCTTGTCTTTTCTAATGTTCTCTCTATCCTATCCATCCATCTGTTAGTCTTTATGCTGCTCAAAGTTGTCTTTGTAAAACGTTAGTCATGCATAACGTGAGGTTGGAGGAAATGATTACACTGGGTGAGGCACAATGGTGATTAATGGAAGGACGTGGGTTTGAATGTTTTAATCAATATTTTCTGCATAGCAACTGTCACATTCATTCTAAACTTGGAGTGAATAAATGGCAGATCATATGAAATATGTTATATGTTATGTCACACCTGCTATATACATCTCCTATTCTCTATAGTAATCAGAGGGATTACAATATGCATTTTTTGGGAAGATTTCAGTGCAGATATCTTCTATGGGGATGAAGAATTCCCCTGTTAGCTGTATACCATGTTAATACACAGAAAACAGAGTAACTAAATAAAGCAAACTTCCTGTGTCTCCCTCTGAGCTTCATCACTACATAAAGGAAACGTAATAAAACATGTTGACCATGTTGTGAATATATCAGCAGAGACTACAGATTAAGTTCACATTCATGAGTACAGAAAGAGGAGAATTGTGGGAGACGTAGGCTCGGTGTGCTGAGTGGGGTTTCAGTTGACATAGACAGTGTCTCCCAGGGCTAGAGGGCTCTGTGGAGAGATGAGGAACAGTACAAAAGCTGAAGAACATATGCACATCCAGCTACTTACTTCAGCTGCTGGAGTTGTAGGCAAACTCATGGAAAACAAAAAGGAAAACGCTGCACACTGCTGCTCATGCTCCCAGGTGATATTTATTTACAACGTTTTGACTCTCAGGTTAGGCATCCATATCCCAGGTGGGGGTGGAAGGTCCTACAGTTGAAGTCAGAAGTTTACATACACTTAGGTTGGAGTCATTAAAACTCGTTTTTCAACCACTCCACAAATTTCTTGTTAACAAACTATAGTTTTGCCAAGTTGGTTAGGACATCTACTTTGGACATGACACAAGTAATTTTTCCAACAATTGTTAAGAGACAGATTATTTCAGTTACAGTGAATTGTATCACAATTCCAGTGGGTCAGAAGTTTACATACACTAAGTTGACTGTGCCTTTAAACAGCTTGGAAAATTCCAGAAAATGATGTCATGGCTTTAAAAGCATCCGATAGGCTAATTGTCATAATTTGAGTCAATTGAAGGTGTACCTGTGGATGTATTTCAAGGCCTACCTTCAAACTCAGTACTTCTTTGCTTGACACCATGGGAAAATCAAAGGAAATCAACCAAGACCTCATAAAAAAATTGTAGACCTCCACAAGTCTGGTTCATCCTTGGGAGCAATTTCCAAATGGCTGAAGGTACCATGTTCATCTGTGCAAACAATATGTGGCAAACCTCTTTAAGGTTATGAGCATTTGTCACAAATTAAGTGGTAAACTGTCACCAAATCACCCAAGAATGAGAGTTCTTTTGAACAGGACAGTACCTGTGTATTTGTTTCTCCATCCTGGTCCACCCAGGCCGTAGTGAAGGTCAAGGATAGCAGGGTTCGGTACACGAATCGGGTTCTCGGTAGGTCCAGGTCCAAACGCCAACAGGTAAGTCCAAAACAGTCCAGCTCATACACGGTAAATCCAGCCAATCTCTATAGTCTCTTTCTCTATTGTTCATAGATCCTTCCAGCCCTCTCTCTCTCTTCCTGGTTTTTCTTGACCCTTTATCTGTGGGTCGGCTCCACCTTCTGAGGGTTCACCTTGCTTCTGGGACTTGTATTTTTTGGCGGTCGGCCATTTTGTGATCTGTAGTTCTGATAGGGGTGGCCATTTTAGTGATCGGGCAGAGCCCGTTTATTAGTTCTTAAAATAAAGTGGTGATCCTAACTGACCTAGAAAGGGAATTTTTACTACGATTAAATGTCAGGAATTGTGAACAACTGAGTTTAAATGTATTTGGCTGAGGTGTATGCAAACTGCCTACTTCAACTGTGTATATAGTGACATCACTTCCTGAAACAGGAGGTAAAATTAGTAATATGAAATGGGACGAACCTGAGGGACTGAGCTAACACACACACACACACACACACACACACACACACACACACACACACAGGGACATGGTCTGGAGCAGATTACAAATGAGGCGTGTGTTTGGTTATTTTCTGGATCTTCTTCCTGACATGAGGGGAATAGAATAGTGTCTCCACTGTGTTGTCGCTGTGTGTGAGGAGCCCTGGTTTCACAATTCCCGTGGTGATTTACTGGACCTCACACACAGCCTCTCTCAGCTCCAGGAAATCTTCTGCAGAAACAATAAGTTCAATATGAACTGCTAGAGCCATTACCAGGGTCCATCACTGTGTGGTGGAGAGTAGGATAGGATCCCGAGAAGGAAAGGTTTTTGTACCCCAGTAAATATGTGGATCTCTGCCAGTGTCACAGATGTAATCTAAAAATGATATAGGTGGCTATATCTGTATTGCTTCACAGTTGCTGTGCCTTGACATACAGAACATGGACTAGCTAAAATCCACAGTTTCTGTGCCTTGACATACAGAATATGGACTAGCTAAAATCCACAGTTTCTGTGCCTTGACATACAGAATATGGACTAGCTAAAATCCACAGTTTCTGTACCTTGACATACAGAACATGGACTAGCTAAAATCCACAGTTTCTGTACCTTGACATACAGAACATGGACTAGCTAAAATCCACAGTTTCTGTACCTTGACATACAGAACATGGACTAGCTAAAATCCACAGTTTCTGTACCTTGACATACAGAACATGGACTAGCTAAAATCCACAGTTTCTGTACCTTGACATACAGAACATGGACTAGCTAAAATCCACAGTTTCTGTACCTTGACATACAGAACATGGACTAGCTAAAATCCACAGTTTCTGTACCTTGACATACAGAACATGGACTAGCTATAATCCACAGTTTCTGTACCTTGACATACAGTACATGGACTAGCTAAAATCCACAGTTTCTGTACCTTGACATACAGAACATGGACTAGCTAAAATCTACAGTTTCTGTATTGTTGTGTTACTATTAGATTGTAACGGAATACAAATCAGAGTTATATTTTCTCCTTCAAAACAATCCTGTTTTTCCTGATATATGTGAAGATTTAATCTGAAAAAACTTATACCTCGCTGCATATGGCTTCATGGCCACGGTGGGGGGCATTTAAACATGTTTGAGTGCCCTCTCATTAATCTGCTATAATGACAGATCCAGGAATTCATCTTTAATCTGGCCTTTTAATCCCATCTGTGCATGGAATGAGGGAAATCGATCTGGCCTAGCCAGGGAATTGGAAATGAAGCAATTAGGTGACCTAGGTGATACTTCAGTCTGCTGCTGATAGGACAGAGTGGGCTGCAACCAAGGACTCCATTTACACACAGCCTGCCTGGGTGGGACTGCAGATTAGTTTGACAGCTGCCACTTTTAGCAGAAGTAAAAATGAAGTTCACCTTGTGAAGGCCGCATGGTAAAGTATAGGATTCTTTTCGTGGTTCACTGCTTTTATTTTTGCCATTGAACCCCCTTGCGATCATTGTGTCCTTGATGGAAAAACAAGTTAATTGATTAAGAGGTAATTCTCACCATGTGGCTGAGGTAAGTGGCTGATCACAGCGGAGGACAGAGGACATTGAGCTGAATGAGGGCAGGGTGATATCTGTCCCCAGGGTCCCTTACATTACTGTGTCCCCTCAGGGGGAGGATGCATTTCCCTGTGACACCACTTCATACGGGGCCCCACTGAAGTATCATGTGGTCTGACCTTTGTGTTAAGGGTCTATCAGAGTACCGAATGTGGACGCTTACGCACAGCAGTGTATTGGACCGTTGGTTTGAATACTTTTCCAATTCTCAGTACATTTCCCAAAAGTTCTCCAACTGTCAACGCATTCAAATGAATAGAGACGCGTATTGGAGACACGTTGTTTGGGAATTGTGGGGAGGTGTGTGTTCAGGCTGTGAATCCAGAGCCACGCTCTATGCATTAGGGTTACTGGATATAAATTACACCTTACTCATAGTTATAACACATATCTATCTAATATGAGCAGGTTGTATGTTCATTGTTACATGTCCACGGTTATAACTACTAGGATAATAACACAATGAACTTTTGTTGTATAATGCAGATTAGAATCTCTTGATATGTTGAAGAATGACTATAAAGCCTTTCTTATGAGCCTAATTGTCACTAAATTATAAAGGCTTTTGGATTATCTCAAAACACCATAATATAACTTTCAATCTATGGCACGCTCTTGACCTGAAGTTTAGTTGGGTGTTAAGATAAGTGTTTTTTATGCTCCTCCAACAGACTCGCTTATTACTCTCAGCACCCAGGCAGGCAGCCAGGCGGCCAGCCAGGCAGCCAGGCGGCCAGCCAGGCAGCCAGGCAGCCAGCCAGGTAGCCAGCTCTCACAAATTGCTTCCTGAAATCAAAGTGGATTGCAAATGTATGTCCATAATAAATGAGAGCGACCGGTTTCAAAGCCGGTTTAACCTCTCTGGGATATGTGGGATGCTAGCGTCCCACCTGGCCAAAAGCCAGGGAAAATGCCGAGCGCCAAATTCAAATAAATGACTAAGAAAATCAAACTTTCATTAAATCACACATGCAAGATAGCAAATTAAAGCTACACTTGTTTTGAATCCAGCCAACATGTCAGATTTCAAAAAGGCTTTTCGGCGAAAGCAAATGATGCTATTATCTGAGGATAGCACCTACGTAAACAAAGAGAGAAAGCATATTTCAACCCATAAACATCACAAATGGTCCTTTTGTTCGATTAATTCCGTCTATATATAACCAAAATGTCAATTTATTTGGTGTGTTTGATCCAGAAAAACATTGGTTCCAACTTGAGCAACGTGACTACAAAATATCTCAAAAGTTACCTGTAAACTTTGCCAAAACATTTCAAACTACTTTTGTGATACAACTTTAGGTATTTTAAATAAATGATAGATAAATTGAAGACGGGATGATCTCTGTTCAATACAGGAGGAAAACAAACTGTAGCTAGCTTTCTGGTCACGTGCCTTTATCTAACAGTACACTTCAAGTGACCCTCGTTCAAGATGGCCGGACTTCTTCGAAAACCCATTGAAAAGAGAGTGACCTAAAAACAAATCTGAATGGTTTGTCCTTAGGGTTTTCGCCTGCTAAATAAGTTCTGTTATACTCACAAACATGATTCAAACAGTTTTAGAAACTTCAGTGTTTTCTTTCCAGATCTACTAATGATATGCATATATTATCTCCTGGGGATGAGTAGCAGGCAGTTGAATTTGGGCATGCATTTCATCCAGACGTGAAAATACTGCCCCCTGTCACCAAGAAGTTGCTAAACACCCAGCATCACTTGCAGTATGTTATCTCCCACACTGCACTGTAGTTGGCAGTGACAGACACCCAGACAGAGAAAGGAGAGGAGACAGGTCTGTGGTTCTCCTGCTGTAGCATGAAAGGCTGAGCATAACTTCAGAGCAGTCCATCTCAGCTCATCTGCCCCCTCACTGTGGACAGCTACCACTGTGTCTGTCACACATAACAAAGGATGACAGCGATCACAGCGCCGCCTGACAATCTATTTTTCAGTTTATAGAGATAAAGACACACAGGAAATTGAAGGTCGCCGCACTGCCACTGTTGATTGGCTGTAGAACAGAATTGGTCTAGACATCCACTATATTTCATATTCTCTCCATGCGTGTGACCCTCAATGTCTAGTGCCGGCCATTTACTGTAATGACCTATGGGCTGATAGGAAATAGATTGCTGATGGTCTGAATGAGAAACAGTAGCTGCTTTTCTGACTGAATAGATTTAGATGGAGGATGACAGGCAAGCCTTCTCCACCACTGCACTTCTCCACCCTCACCTTTCTGGATCTAACATTTTATTGCAAGTGATCAAGGTAAGGGCCCAGTGTCCTATGTTGTGTCCAAGGGGTCTGTGTTGGTATTCATGGTCCATGGTGTGTGGGTGGAGACCTTGCCTTGTTTATCCCTTATTGATGTGGGGGTGGAGTGGCTCTGTGCGGCTGGCTGGCTGCGTGGGCCTGGCTGACAGCTTAACCATGAGAAAGATGGAGAGCTCTATTCTCTGTCTGTCCTCTCCTCCCGTTAAAGGCCCTGCTCTGGCCTTGAGTCCCCACCCTGCAAACCAATCAGCCTACCTGCCTGTGTCACCCCACCCACATACATTACACCAGAGCGCCGTTGCTACGGTGCTACGTCTCAACACCGTCACTCGCTCATGCTCATGCTCATCAGTGCAAGTGCCCCTCATGATGCAAGGAGAGAGACGGGTGTAGCCGTACGTGTGTAGTCAGCCGCTCTCTCTCACGTCCCACTCAATTCAGAGCGCCCATTTCCCCTCCAGAGTGACAACATAGCTGCAGAGCTGACGTAGCCTGGAGGAGTGAGCCCACTGCCTCTAACCTGGCACGGCTGTCCTGCAGAAGGCTTCCCCACAGCCTGCTTTTTGTAGGGCCACAGAGCCTGGATGTGTGCCTGTTCCCTGTCCAATCTCTTTTCAGGGTAGCCTAGTGGTTAGGCAGGGTAGCCTAGTGGTAAGAGCGTTGGACTAGTAACCGGAAGGTTGCGAGTTCAAACCCCCGAGCTGACAAGGTACAAATCTGTCGTTCTGCCCCTGAACAGGCAGTTAACCCACTGTTCCCAGGCCGTCATTGAAAATAAGAATGTGTTCTTAACTGACTTGCCTGGTTAAATAAAGGTAAAATAAAAAAATAAAAAATAAAAAAATCTCATTGATCCTCACAGCTTCATTTACCGCTGTCCCAGGAAATATCTCTAATAGTTATTCCACTCAGATTGGGTAAAAGAAAGAGAGAGACATGGGGTTTGAAAAGAGAGAGAATGGGGTTATTATTGAAATCCAAATATCAAGTCTAAGTATTGGTCACGTACATAGTTTAACAGATGTCATAGCGTGTGTAGCAAAATGCTTGTGTTACTAACTCCTAACAGTGCAGTAGAAATGTCAAACAGGTACACAAATAATCATCAAAAAGAAAATCCATGTTTGAGGTTTGATTAGAGGAATTAGATGGCTGATGTCATAATTCTCATGGAATAATCTCATGGATTATGATTCTCATGGAAGGAAAATACTAAAGTGGGTGGGATTTTGCTAAATGCTAATAACCAGCCACACCTTCTGCCCTCCCTAACACCCCTCTCATATCCAAACAGAGAGACTCCTGGATAATCACAGTGTTTTTCTGCCTACAATGTAAATGGGCTACAATCTGCACCAGCTGTGGGGAGAGAGAGGGCGTTTAATGCCTCCCTTTCTATTGTGCCTGGATGTCCATATGGTGTCTTCATGACTGTCAGCAGGTGCATTTTTAATTACCCAAATTGAATGGGACAGCTTGTAATATTAAGCAAAGTAATCCGGTGATGAGGAATAGGAACTCTTTGTCCATATTGTTCTTAGTGCATGACTGTCACTGCTGATTTAATTAGCTAGGTAGTTGCCATGGCTGGCATGTTCGTTCCCTGCCCTGTGTGGCCGTGTCTTCTCCTCTACCAAGATCTCCACTCTGACAGGAGGATTGTGGGGTGGGAGAGAATACCGCCTGTAGCCTCATCCTTAGCGTGAAGGTGTGCTGGTTGTATATTACTATATTACATTACATTATCTGATAAACTGTGTGGTTCGAGCCCTGAATGCTGATTGACTGACAGCCGTGGTATATCAGACCGTATACCACGGGTATGACAAAACATTTATTTGTATTGCTCTAATTACATTGGTAACCAGTTTATAATAGCAGTAAGGCAACTTGTTCTTTTTTGGTGTATGTCCAATATAGCACGACTAAGGGCTGTATGCAGACACTCCACATTGTGTTGTGATAAGAACAGCCCTTAGCTGTGCTACATTGGACATATACCACACCCCCTCTGGCCTTATTGCTTAATTATAGTTTAGTATGGTTAGTATATTTTTATACTATACTATTTTATATATAGTATAATTTTGTTATAGTAAAATAAAGTGTAGTATATCATAAAATATATATATATGTTTCCCTTTATTTAATTAGGCAAGTCAGTTAAGAACAAATTCTTACTTACCCATATTCTTTGGGTGATTGTTTCCTGTGTCAGTGCCACACGGGACTGTTTCGTTTCCATTTCACTTTGTTATTTTTTTTTTTTTTTACCTTTATTTTACTAGGCAAGTCAGTTAAGAACAAATTCTTATTTTCAATGACGGCCTAGGAACAGTGGGTTAACTGCCTGTTCAGGGCAGAACGACAGATTTGTACCTTGTCAGCTCGGGGATTTGAACTTGCAACTTTCCGGTTACTAGTCCAAAGCTCTAACCACTAGGCTACCCTGCCGCCCCGGTGTCATGTTCAGTCTTTTCTATTAAAACATGGACACTTACCACGCTGCTTATTGGTCCGATCCTTGCTTCACCTCTTCAGACGAGGAGGAAATCCGTGACAGCCAGGGCTGGGGTAAAGGACATGATAAAGCTCTGAGAGTACGGGGTGTATCAGCCAGGGCTGGGGTCAATTTGAATAAATAAATAAAAAGCTTCTACTCCTCAGTTTATTGAAAAGTTATTCAAAATAAATGCTGTTTTTTTTAAATGGTGAAGTGTTATTTAAGTTTACTTTTGAATTGACTGCCTTCAATTCGAATTGACCCCAGTCCTGGTATACATAACTTGTCTGAAGTCCCAGCCATCGGAGCACATGTCTGCTTAGCCTCCTGGTCAAAAGGGCCTGTTTATGAGTCCACACACACCCTTCAGCTCTCCTCTGCCTTATGGCTAGCATTACAGGAGAGATGAGTCCCATAACTGCTAGCTTTATGATTAGGACAACTGTTACTCATTTGAATGGATACTGTATGTATAACTCGCAGGGCACGACCTGTGCTAGGCTCAGATGAACACTGTACTGTATGTCTATGGCTCTCTGTCTGAGTGGGAGAGGGGTGTCAGTGGTCACTGGCTGGGTTTCAGCAGATCTCTGTGTGACAGAGAAGGGGTTAGTCCATAAATCTGAGCAGCACCTGTTCTCAGGACATTGGCACGTGGTGTGAGGTCAACAGCACCAGATCTCCCATCGATAATATTTATTACGTTCATCACAGCGCCAGTTTGTTTTGGCAGCTGATCGCAACAGGGAGAGAGAGAAGAGGTGTTCTATTTGAGAAATGGAGGGAATGCTTTTAGCATGAAGCACTGTGTTTGCATTGTTCTCTGCTCTGGGTCCATAGAGAGAGATCAGTCACTGTGCTTGGTCCCAGCCTTCTCCCAAACCTTTCCCTCAACCACTGAACAATGATATTATAAGTATGCAATTGGAAACTTTCAAGGAGCAGTATAAAATCAATTGTAAAATCACAAAAAATAAAACGTTGCTTTCATGATATTTGCTTTAGCTCTCAAAAGATCACGGTACACATTTGAGTTCCTTTGTCATTTGGAGGATAATGTGTCCCTATCCATTCATTCGTCCTTATGACTGGAGGTAGCTGAAGGGCATTAATCAAAAGGTACCCACTGGGCACAGACGTCAATTCAATGTCTATTTCACTTTGACTCAACATAATTTTATCGAAATTACGTGGAAACAACGTTGATACAACCAGTGTGTGTGCCCAGTGGGTAATATTAGGTCTGTCCTCCTAGTGGACACATTGAGAACGTGTCTTTATCCAACTGACCTTGACAAGCAATGGCTATGCCGCCGCACTCACAACAAGGCTAGTTGATTGAAAACCGATGCTGAATTTAAAAAGTATACTGCATAGCTTCATTTCTGCACACACAGAACAGGTAGAGCATGAATCAGCAATAGCAGAGGAATAACCTCATTGAGCACTAGCATTGTTTGCACACACACACTCCGCGCCCTCACCCCAGGGTGGAGGCTACCCTGACAACCTTATCATGAAGTTGTGGAGTTTTGTCTGAATAATTTACTTTTCCTCCTCTCCCTTCTCCTCCTCCCCCTTCTCCTCCTCTCCCTTCTCCTCCTCCCCATTCTCCTCCTCTCCCTTCTCCTCCTCCCCCTTCTCCTCCTCTCCCTTCTCCTCCTCCTCCCCTTTTACTGCCCAATCTCCTCTTCTCCCTTCTCCTCCTCCCCCTTCTCCTCCTCCCCCTTCTCCTCCTCTCCCTTCTCATCCTCCCCCTTCTCCTCCTCTCCCTTCTCCTCCTCCCCCTTCTCCTCCTCTCCCTTCTCCTCCTCCCCATTCTCCTCCTCTCCCTTCTCCTCCTCCCCCTTCTCCTCCTCTCCCTTCTCCTCCTCCTCCCCCTTTTACTGCCCAATCTCCTCTTCTCCCTTCTCCTCCTCCCCCTTCTCCTCCTCCCCCTTCTCATCCTCCCCCTTCTCCTCCCTCTCCCTTCTCCTCCTCCCCCTTCTCATCCTCTCCCTTCTCCTCCTCCCCTTCTCCTTCTCTCCCATTCTCCTCCTCCCCCTTCTCCTTTTCTCCCTTCTCCTCCTCCCCCCCTTCTCCTCCTCTCCCTTCTCCTCCTCCTCCCCTTTTACTGCCCATTCTCCTCCTCCCCCTTCTCCTCCTCTCCCTTCTCCTCCTCCCCCTTCTCCTCCTCTCCCTCTCCTCCTTCTCCTCCTCCTCTCCCTTCTCCTCCTCCCCCTTCTCCTCCTCTCCCTTCTCCTCCTCTCCCTTCTCCTCCCCATTCTCATCCTCTCCCTTCTCCTCCTCCCCATTCTCATCATCTCCCTTCTCCTCCTCCCCCTTCTCCTCCTCTCCCGTCTCCTCCTCCCCTTCTCCTCCTCTCCCTTCTCCTCCTCTCCCTTCTCCTCCTCCCCCTTCTCATCCTCTCCCTTCTCCTCCTCCCCCTTCTCCTTCTCTCCCTTCCTCCTCCCCCTTCTCCTTCTCTCCCTTCTCCTCCTCCCCCTTCTCCTCCTCCCCTTTTACTGCCCATTCTCCTCGTCCCTCTCTTCCTCCCTCACCACATGGCCTTTCAATTCAATTTCAATACAATTTAAGGGGCTTTATTGTCATGGGAAACATATGTTTACATTAAAAAAGCAAGTGAAATAGATAATAAACAAAAGTGAAATAAATAATCAAAAATGAACAGTAAACATTACACTCACAAAAGTTCCAAAATAATAAAGACATTTCAAATATCATATTATGTATATACAGTTGAAGTCGAAGGTTTGCATACACCTTAGCTAAATACATTTAATCCTAGTAAAAATCCCCTGTTTTAGGTCAGTTAGGATCACCACTTTATTTGAATTATGTGAAATGTCAGAATAATAGTTGAGAGTGATTTATTTCAGCTTTTATTTCATCACATTCCCAGTGAGTCAGAAGTTTACATACACTCAATTAGTATTTGGTAGCATTGCCTTTAAATTGTTGAACTTGGGTGAAACATTTTGGGTAGCCTTCCACAAGCTTCCCACAATAAGTTGGGTGAATTTTGGCCCATTCCTCCTGACAGAGCTGGTGTAAATGAGTCAGGTTTGTAGGCCTCCTTGCTCGCACACGTTTTTCAGTTCTGCCCACAAATTTTCTATAGGATTGAGGTCAGGGCTTTGTGATGGCCACTCCAATACCTTGACTTTGTTGTCCTTAAGCCATTTTGCCACAACTTTGGAAGTATGCTTGGGGTCATTGTCCATTTGGAAGACCCATTTGCGACTAAGCTGTAACTTCCTGACTGATGTCTTGAGATGTTGCTTCAATACATCCACATAATTTTCCTTCCTCATGTTGCCATCTATTTTGTGAAGTGCACCAGTCACTCCTGCAGCAAAGCACCCCCGCAACATGATGCTGCCACCCCGTGCTTCACGGTTGGGAAGGTGTTCTTCAGCTTTCAAGCCTCCCCCTTTTTCCTCCAAACATAACGATGGTCATTATGGCCAAACAGTTCTATTTTTGTTTCATCAGACCAGGGGAAATTTCTCCCAAAATTATGATCTTTGTCCCCATGTGCAGTTGCAAACAGTAGTCTGGCTTTTTAATGGCGGTTTTGTAGCAGTGGCTTCTTCCTTGCTGAGCGGCCTTTCAGGTTATGTCAATATAGGACTCGTTTTACTGTGGATATAGATACTTTTGTACCTGTTCATTCCAACATCTTCACAAGGTTCTTTGCTGTTGTTCTGGGATTGATTTGCACGTTTCGCACCAAAGTACGTTGATCTCTAGGAGACAGAACGCATCTCCTTCCTGAGCGGTATGACGGCTGTGTGGTCCCATGGGGTTTATACTTGTGCACTATTGTTTGTACAAATGAACGTGGTACCTTCAGGCGTTTGGAAATTGCTCCCAAGGATGAACCAGACTTGTGGAGGTCTACAATTATTTTTCTGAGGTCTTGGCTGATTTCTTTTGATTTTCCCATGATGTCAAGCAAAGAGGAACTGAGTTTGAAGGTAGGCCTTGAAATACACCAACAGGTACACCTCCAATTGACTCATATGATGTCAATTAGCCTATCAGAAGCTTCTAAAGCCATGACATAATTTCTGGAATTTTCCAAGCTGTTTAAAGGCACAGTCAACTTAGTCTATGTAAGCTTCTGACCCACTGGAATTGTGATACAGTGAAAAGTGAAATAATCTGTCTGTAAACAATTGTTGGAAAGATTATTTGTGTCATGTCCAAAGTAGATGTCCTAACTGACTTGCCAAAACTATAGTTTGTTGACAAGAAATGTGTGGAGTGGTTGAAAAACGAGTTTTATTTGTGTATGTAAACTTCTGACATCAACTGTATACAGTGTTGTAATGATGTGCAATTAGTTAAAGTACAAAAGGGAAATAAATCAACATTAATATAGTTTGTATTTACACTGGTGTTTGTTCTTCACTGGTTGTCCTTTTCTCGTGCCAACAAGTCACATATCTTGCTGCTGTGATTGCACACTGTGGTATTTCACAAAATAGACCTGGGAGTCTATGAAATGTTTTTTTTTTCTTAATTCTTTGTGGGTCTGTGTAATCTGACGGAAATGTGTGTCTCTAATATGGTTAGGAGGTTAGGAAGTGCAGCTCGGTTTCCAACTCATTTTGTTGGCAGTGTGCACATAGCCTGTTTTCTCTTGAGAGCCAGGTCTGCGATCGGCAGCCATTCTCAATTGCAAGGCTATGCTCACTGAGTCTGTACATAATCAAATATTTGCTTCGTTTTGGGTCAGGCACAGTGGTCAGGTATTCTGCCTCTGTGTACTCTCTGTTTAGGCCCAAATAGCATTCTAGTTTGCTCAGTTTTTTTGTAAATTCTATCCAATGTGTCAATTAATTATCTTTTTGTTTTCTCATGATTTGGTTGGGTGTAATTGCGTTGTTGTCCTGGGGCTCTTTGCGGTCTGTTTATGTTTGTGAACAGAGCCCCAGGACCAGCTTGTTTAGGGGACTCTTCTGCAGGTTCATCTCTCTGTTATGGCAGGTTTGGGAATCGCTTCCTTTTAGGTGGATTTTGATCCTTTGCGCATATCGTACTAATTCTGCTCTGTATGCATTATTTGGTGTTTTACGTTGTACACAGAGGATATTTTTTGCAGAATTCTGCAAGCAGTCTCAATTTGGTGTTTGTCCCATTTTGTGAATTCTTGGTTGGTGAGTGGACACCAGACCTCACAACCATAAAGGGCAATAGGTTCTATAACTGATTCAAGTATTTTTAGCCAGATCCTAATTGGTATGTCGAATTTTAAGTTCCTTTTGATGGCATAGAAGGCCCTCTCAGATCGTTCACAGCTTTGTGGAAGTTACCTGTGGCACTTATGTTTAGGCCGAGGTATGTATAGTTTTTTGTGTGCTCTAGGGCAATGGTGTCTAGATGGAATTTGTATTCGTGGTCCTGGCAACTGGACCCTCTTTGGATGACCATTATTTTTTTCTTACTGAGATTTACTTTCAGGGCCCAGGTCTACCCAAATCTGTGCAGAAGATCTAGGTGCTGCTGTAGGCCCTCTTGGACTTCAGATTCTAGTAGGCTGGATGCTGCAGACTGTTCTAGTGCCCTCGCTAATTCGTATATACATTATATACATATTGAAGAGGGTGGGGCTTAAGCTGCATCCCTGTCTCACCCCCCCCCCCCCGGCCCTGTGGAAAGAAATGTGTATTCTTTGCCAATTTTAACTGCACACTTATTTTTTGTGTACATATATTTTATAACGTCCTATGTTTTTCCCCCAACACCACTTTCCATCAATTTGTATAGCAGACCCTCATGCCAAATTGAGTCGAAAGCTTTTTTTGAAATCAACAAAGCATGAGAAGACTTTGCCTTAGTTTTGTTTTATTTGTTTGTCAATTAGGTGTTCAATTAGAATACTTGGTCTGTCGTATGATAATTTGGTAAAAAGCCTATTTGACATTTGCTCAGTACATTGTTTTCACTGATGATATGTACGAGTCTGCTGTTAATGATAATGCAGAGAATTTTCCCAAGGTTGCTGTTGACACATATCCCACGGGAGTTATTGGGGTCAAATTTGTCTCCACTTTTGTCTCCAAATGCTAAGCGTGTGCAAAGATGTCATCAAGTCAAAGGGTGGCTACTTTGAAGAATCTCAAATGTAAAATATATTTATATATTTGTAACACTTTTTTGGTTACTACATGATTCCGTATATGTTATTTTATAGTTTTGATGTCTTCACTATTATTCTACAATATAGAAAATAGTAAAAATAGAGAACAACCCTTGAATGAGTACAAGCATCCAAACGTTTGACTGGTACTGTAGGTAGCACACATGAGGAAACGTTTCTCTGTTGAGATCATTTTCTTATTCATTTTTAGCCAGATGTAAAATGTTCCTGTTTTGACTAATTTAATAGAGTGGGTTAGGTCTGCTCTATACCAAATTAGCATACCCACTGAGTCTCTCCCCTGTTTCTCATCTGGTAGTTTGGTGGATGGGACGACCAGCTCTCTGTAACCTTGAGGGCAACCAGTAGGTCCATCTCCTTTATACCATGTTTCTTGTAGGATGACAATGTCTGTATTTCCAATTTATTTGATGAAGTCTGGGTTCCTGCTCTTTAAGCCAAAGACAGATGACCTCAGACCTTGTATATTCCAGTAGGAGATAGTAAAAGCTTTGTGTTCCTTAGTGTCTGGTGTTATTGTTCGTGTGATTTAGGCCAGGACCGTCACAGTAGGTGTGAGCAGAGTATGTTCTCTCTCTCTCTCTCTCTCTCTTTCCTCCTCTTCCAACCTTCTCCCCCACTTCCAACCTTCTCCCCCTCTTCCTCGTCACATGGCTATAATCTCTCTCACTCTCGCTTTCTCTTTCTCTCTCCTTCTCTCTCTATTCCTTTGTCTGCTGGCCTGGCAGGAAACTCAGCTCTTTTGTCACAGATTTAAGATGTCAACGTTTCCTAAATTGTCTTTACATTTTTCTGACAATCTGGTAAAATGAATAACAATGCTAAGCTTAATCACAGGCTTCCAACGCTAATCTATTCTTTAGCCCAATGTGCTGTAAAATCCATCTTTATAGTGAGATTATAAAATAATGAGTTGCTGGCAGACATTAAAGAACATTTTGCCTGACAAAAAAAACTTGGGAGAGGATAGAGAGAGTGAGAATTTGGTGTTGCTGCTACAGCAACCTGTTTCTATGTGTCAGCATATTTAGTAATTACAAATTACTTGACAGTTACAAAGTACTGAAAAGAACAGAACACCGGTAATTGATGAAGCATCAATGTAACTAGAGGTAAATGACCAACGTTGTGACATCATTCACCATGAGGAAACTGGGTTTGTTTTTCTTATGGAGCTCCACTGCTGGTCAGGTTCTTGTCCAGCAGCTTGCCATGCTCTGATTGGCTGAGGAGGCCATTGTGACGAGGGCCCAATAGCGGTGAAGACAAAAAGCATCCTTGGCTCAGTTACTGCTCTCCCTCTCTCTCTGTCATTAAAACCTCTCCAGCCACTAAACCGATTAAGCCAATTAAGCATGAAAACACAATGCTACTTGTTTCTGCCACCATGCTTCTCTATGTGGGAGAGAGAGAGGAGACAGGAGCAGGGCGTCGGCCATTCAGCAAGCTGTGACATGACAAAGAGAGGAGAGTGAGTCCCAGGGAGAGTCAGAGGAGACACGGTTGTTTCTTGTCAGCCTGTTCTGCCAGTGCAGCCATGCATGACAACATACAAATTGGCTACCGTGGACTAGAGTACAGTCAGAGTGGAGATGTGGAGCATATCAATCTGTAATGTTGAACACCTTTATTCAGTACCCGGCAGTGTCTCGTAGTATTCATAACACACTGCGCTATGCACAATTGTATTCCTGATGCGTGAAACTAAATCTCTCCTTAGTGGGACACAAAAGTCTTATGAATAAACAAATACAGATGATAAAGGAATGACAGGGCCTGTAGCCTGGCCACAATAACAGGAGACTGACTGTGTTTTGTTGTTGTTTCCAGGACCTTCCATGATAGCAGGCTTATTTGAATCATTCTCCACAGGCCATGTGGGTGCGGATGCTAAACAGAAGCTAATGTGAGCCCCATTAAAAGACCCTGGGAGAGGGGGATTCAGTCTGCGCAGGCAAGCGGAAAAGCAACAGCCTGTTTATCACCCTATTGTGCTCCTAACCTCACTGTGGTGTCCCCCTCTCTCCCTCTCTCTATCCTCTCCCCCTCTCTCTATCCTCTCCCTCTCTCTATCATCTCTCCCGCTCTCCCTCTCTATTCTCTCCCTCTCTCTATCCTCTCCCCCTCTCTCTCTATCCTCTCCCTTACTCCCTCTCTCCCAGTTACTCCCTCTCTCCCTCTCTCTATCCTCCCCCTCTCTCCCCCTTCCTCCCTCTCTCCCTCTCCCCCCCTCTCTCGCTCTCTATCCTCTCCCTCTCTCTATCCTCTCCTTCTCTCTCCCTCTCGCTACCCTCTCACTCTCTCTCTCTCTCTCTCTGTCCTCTCCCTCTCTCTCTCTCTCTCTCTCTTTCTCCCAGTTCTTCGCAGTGGCATCATGCATGAGGGTACTCCCTGAATAACCAAACAGAAACAGATTTGTTTAGCTTGCCGTTGTGTCCTCTCTGAAGAGACCCTGTCTTTTTGTCTTCATGGTGAGGGGAGGAATGTCTTCACTGAGCTGTTTGTCTTTTCTTTCTCTCTGCTGTGCATCCTTTCCTTTATGTATCCCCCTCTTCTTCTCTGGTGTTTACTCAATGTGATGTTGCATTTTTAAAACACTTTTTTGGCTTGTTTGTGCTGTGTACTTGTGCATGTTTACTGTATTCTGACCGGGCTGGAGCCCAGATGGCTAGCCTTCTTGGGTTGTGACACAGAGAGCTGGGAGACCAGAGAGTTGTCCATGGAGGAGAGAGAGATAGAGTCTGACAGTCACTGTGAAGCTTTCTGCTCTGTGTCCAGAGAGATAACAGGACTACATTTAGTATTTCACATCCACTCCCTACTGAATCCCTGTCCATAACTCTCTCCATCTCTCTCTATGTCAGGGTTAGAACCCTCTGCCTGAGGCCTTAGACCTTCAGCATATCTTGTGTATCTCCTTGCCATATCTTAATTTAATCCTATTAGAAAGTGTGTGCCCTCAGGCATGGAGAGAAGCAAAAGCCATTCCTCTACCTAAGAATAGCAAAGCCTGGCTCAAATAGCCGACCAATCAGGCTGTTACAAACCCTTAGTAAACCTTTGGAAATAATTGTGCTTGACTAGATACAATGCTATTTTACAGTAAACAATTTGCCAACAGACTTTCAGCATGCGTATAGGGAAGGACATTCATCAAGCACAGCACTTAAACAAGTGAAATTGATGATAGAAAGATTGTGGGGGCTGTTTTGTTAGATTTCAGTGCGGCTTTTGATATTATCGATCATAGTCTGCTGCTGGAAAACGTATGTGTTATGGCTTTACAACCCCTGCTATATTGTGGATAAAGAGTTATCTGTCTAACAGAACACAGAGGCTGTTCATTAATGGAAGCCTCTCTAACATAATCCAGGTAGAATTAGGAATTCCCCAGGGCAGCTGTCTAGGCACCTTTCTTTTTCCAATTTTTACTAACGACATGCCACTGGCTTTGAGTAAAGCCAGTGTTTCTATGTATGTGGATGACTTAACACTACATTTACATTTACATTTAAGTCATTTAGCAGACGCTCTTATCCAGAGCGACTTACAAATTGGTGCGTTCACCTTAAGACATCCAGTGGAACAGCCACTTTACAATAGTGCATCTAAATCTTTTAAGGGGGGTGAGAAGGATTACTTTATCCTATCCTAGGTATTCCTGAAAGAGGTGGGGTTTCAGGTGTCTCCGGAAGGTGGTGATTGACTCCGCTGTCCTGGCGTCGTGAGGGAGTTTGTTCCACAAACACTATACATGTAAGCTACTACAGCAACTGAAATGACTGCAACACTTAACAAAGAGCTGCAGTTAGTTTCAAAATTGGAGGCAAGGAATAACCTAGTCCTAAATATTTCAAAAACTAAAAGCATTATATTTGGGACAAATCATTCACTAAACCCTAAACCTCAACTAAATCTTGTAATTAACCTCTAGCGTCGAGCAATCCCGTATCCGGGAGCGTAATTATAGCCTCAAGCTCATTACCATAACGCAACGTTAACTATTCATGAAAATCGCAAATGGAATGAAATAAATATATTGGCTCACAAGCTTAGCCTTTTGTTAACAACACTGTCATCTCAGATTTTCAAAAAATGCTTTTCAACCATAGCTACACCAGAATTTGTGTAAAAGTATTGATAGCTAGCATAGCATTAAGCCTAGCATTCAGCAGGCAACATTTTCACAAAAACAAGAAAAGCATTCAAATAAAATCATTTACCTTTGAAGAACTTCGGATGTTTTCAAAGAGGAGACTCTCAGTTAGATAGCAAATGTTCAGTTTTTCCAAAAAGATTACTTGTGTAGGAGAAATCGCTCCGTTTTGTTCATCACGTTTGGCTAAGAAAAAAATTCAGAAAATGCAGTCTCTACAACGCCAAACTTTTTACCAAATTAACTCCATAATATCGACAGAAACATGGCCAACGTTGTTTAGAATCAATTCTCAAGGTGTTTTTCACATATCTATTCGATGATAAATCATTCGTGGCAGCTGTGTTTCTCAAACGAAAAATACACGCAGCTGGAGATTACGCAATAATTGCAACGGAGGACACTAAGCGGCCACCTGGTAGATGTAGTCTCTTAAGGTCAATCTTCCAATGATTTGCCTACAAATACGTCACAATGCTGTCGACACCTTGGGGAAACGACAGAAAGTCTATGCTCATTCGTGACCCATACACAGCCATATAAGGAGACATTGGAACACAGCACATTCAAAATCTGGGGCATTTCCTGTATGAAATGTCATCTTGGTTTCGCCTGTAGCATTAGTTCTGTGTCACTCACAGACAATATCTTTGCAGTTTTGGAAACGTCAGAGTGTTTTCTTTCCAAAGCTGTCAATTATATGCATAGTCGAGCATCTTTTCGTGACAAAATATCTTGTTTAAAACGGGAACGTTTTTTTATCCATAAATTAAAAGAGCGCCCCCTATATCCAAGAAGTTAATCATGTGTAAATTGAGCCATTTGAGGTGACTAAACTGCCTGGAGTATCCCTGGATTGTAATCTGTCATGGTCAAAACACATTGATACAACAGTAGCTAAGATGGGCAGAGGTCTGTCCATAATAAATCACCTTCTAAACAGCACTGTCAACAGTGTACATGTGGCGCTAACATGAATGATATGCCTGTCAATCCCTCGTGGCTCAAAGTGGAGGAGAGATTGACTTCATCACAACTTGTTTTTGTAAGAAGTGGTGACATGCTGAATGCACTGAGGTGTCTATTTAAACTACTAGCACACAGCTCAGACACCCATGCATACCCCACAAGACATACCACCAGAGGTCTCTTCACAGTCCCCAAGTCCAGAACAGACTATGGGAGGTGCACATTACTACATAGAGCCATGACTACATGGAACTCTATTCCACATCAGGTAACTGATTCAAGTAGAAGAATCCAATTTAAAAAACAGACACAAATACACCTTATGGAACAGCGGGGACAGTGAAGAGACACACACACAGGAACAGACACACGTAGACACACGCTAGCACACGCTCTCTACACCAACGTACGTTGTAATATTCTTATATGGTGGTATATACATTTTGTATTGTAGATATGTTGTGGTGTAATAATGTCACATGATGTACTGTTATATATTTTGTTTTATGTGTAATGTAAGTGTCTTAATGTGTTTGGACCCTAGGAAGAGAAGCTGCTGCCTTGGCAGGAACTAATGGGGATCCATAATAAACCCTAGGAAGAGAAGCTGCTGCCTTGGCAGGAACTAATGGGGATCCATAATAAACCCTAGGAAGAGAAGCTGCTGCCTTGGCAGGAACTAATGGGGATCCATAATAAACCCTAGGAAGAGAAGCTGCTGCCTTGGCAGGAACTAATGGGGATCCATAATAAACCCTAGGAAGAGAAGCTGCTGCCTTGGCAGGAACTAATGGGGATCCATAATAAACCACAGGAAGAGAAGCTGCTGCCTTGGCAGGAACTAATGGGGATCCATAATAAACCCCAGGAAGAGTAGCTGCTGCCTTGGCAGGAACTAATGGGGATCCATAATAAACCCTGGGAAGAGAAGCTGCTGCCTTGGCAGGAACTAATGGGGATCCATAATAAACCCTGGGAAGAGAAGCTGCTGCCTTGGCAGGAACTAATGGGGATCCATAATAAACCCTGGGAAGAGAAGCTGCTGCCTTGGCAGGAACTAATGGGATCCATAATAAACCCTGGGAAGAGAAGCTGCTGCCTTGGCAGGAACTAATGGGGATCCATAATAAACCCTGGGAAGAGAAGCTGCTGCCTTGGCAGGAACTAATGGGGATCCATAATAAACCCTGGGAAGACAAGCTGCTGCCTTGGCAGGAACTAATGGGATCCATAATAAACCCTGGGAAGAGAAGCTGCTGCCTTGGCAGGAACTAATGGGGATCCATAATAAACCCTGGGAAGAGAAGCTGCTGCCTTGGCAGGAACTAATGGGGATCCATAATAAACCCTGGGAAGAGAAGCTGCTGCCTTGGCAGGAACTAATGGGGATCCATAATAAACCCTGGGAAGAGAAGCTGCTGCCTTGGCAGGAACTAATGGGATCCATAATAAACCCTGGGAAGAGAAGCTGCTGCCTTGGCAGGAACTAATGGGGATCCATAATAAACCCTAGGAAGAGAAGCTGCTGCCTTGGCAGGAACTAATGGGATCCATAATAAACCCTGGGAAGAGAAGCTGCTGCCTTGGCAGGAACTAATGGGGATCCATAATAAACCCTAGGAAGAGAAGCTGGTGCCTTGGCAGGAACTAATGGGATCCATAATAAACCCTAGGAAGAGAAGCTGCTGCCTTGGCAGGAACTAATGGGGATCCATAATAAATAGAAATACAAACTGTATGTGTCAGACTGTCAAGCGGTGGTGAAAGCTCAACGTCATGTTTCTGTGATTTACTATGTGCCTGAGAGATAAATCTTTACCATAACGACATGTTACCTCTACATAGTTCACACCAGTATGTTCTGATGTACAGGTATTAACAGATTGATTGCACAGTTGTGGCTTTTAAGAAACAAATGGAATGCATTTATACTGTTCACATGCCATTTGTACATTTCTGAATTCTGAAATAGTTAATTAGATCTAGTACGTTAGTGTTGCGTGATGTGAGCATCGATAGTCTCATAAGGATGGTTATAGTCTGTGTTGTGCGTTTAGAGCCGCAACGCTCCCTCAACGTCCAATCAGAGATGATTTGCGGGCTCCCATTGCAGCTGGAGGAGTACAGTGACATCAGTATGATTTGTTACTTCCTCATGACCCCAGGTCATCTTTCTCTGAGTACAAATACTTAAGTCTAAGACAGCCTGAGATGTAGTCTGTCCTCCTCCCTCACCCCACTTCCTACTCTGTCCTCCAGCTAATGCTAAGTAC
The DNA here is from genome assembly GCF_034236695.1 of Oncorhynchus nerka. NCBI lineage: Eukaryota > Metazoa > Chordata > Actinopteri > Salmoniformes > Salmonidae > Oncorhynchus > Oncorhynchus nerka. The sequence goes on along the minus strand of NC_088406.1, from coordinate 20,982,211 downwards.
TGTATCTGTCATGCCACTGGAATCTGTATATCTCTCAAGAGGACCACAACGTAGAATAAATAAACCCACTGTGTGACACAGAGGCATCTCCATTCCACATGATGTACAGTATCTCTGTGAGTCATGTCACCAGCATGATATCACGTATGAATCATACAGTAGTTACCGCCTACAGGAAGTAGGGGAAAAGAGAGGAAGATCTGACATGATGGAATGTACATAATAGGACAAGGGTAATCCTATCAGTCTGCACCACTGAGCTTCTGCTCATCCACTGGTCTAGTGTCTACAGAGAAGAGAGAGGAACCTGTACTAGGAGATGATGCTGATGTAAATTGATACTGTCAGCCAGACAGTCTACTCATTCCAGTCTCCCAACCTCTCTATCCATCTACATTCCAGTCTCCCAACCTATCCATCCCGCTACATTACATTTGCCCAACCTCTCTATCCCTCTACATTCCAGTTTCCTAACCTCTCTATCCCTCTACATTCTAGTCTCCTAACCTCTCTATCCCTCTACATTCCAGTCTCCCGACCTGTCTATCCCTCTACATTCCAGTCTCCTAACCTCTTTATCCCTCTACATTCCAGTCTCCTAACCTCTCTATCCTTCTACATTCCAGTCTCCTAACCTCTCTATCCCTCTACATTCCAGTCTCCCAACCTCTCTATCCCTCTACATTCCAGTCTTCCTCCACTCTATCCCTCTACATTCCAGTCTCCCAACCTCTCTATCCCTCTACATTCCAGTCTCCCAACCTCTCTATCCATCTACATTCCAGTCTCCCAACCTCTCTATCCCTCTACATTCCAGTCTCCCAACCTCTCTATCCCTCTACATTCCAGTTGCCTAACCTCTCTATCCCTCTACATTCCAGTCTCCTAACCTCTCTATCCCTCTACATTCCAGTCTCCTAACCTCTCTATCCCTCTACATTCCAGTCTCCTAACCTCTCTATCCCTCTACATTCCAGTCTCCTAACCTCTCTATCCCTCTACATTCCAGTCTCCCAACCTCTCTATCTCTCTACATTCCAGTCGCCTAACCTCTCTATCCCTCTACATTCCAGTCGCCTAACCTCTCTATCCCTCTACATTCCAGTCGCCTAACCTCTCTATCCCTCTACATTCCAGTCGCCTAACCTCTCTATCCTTCTACATTCCAGTCTCCCAACCTCTCTATCTCTCTACATTCCAGTCGCCTAACCTCTCTATCCCTCTACATTCCAGTCGCCTAACCTCTCTATCCCTCTACATTCCAGTCGCCTAACCTCTCTATCCCTCTACATTCCAGTCTCCTAACCTCTCTATCCCTCTACATTCCAGTCTCCTAACCTCTCTATCCCTCTACATTCCAGTCGCCTAACCTCTCTATCCCTCTACATTCCAGTCTCCTAACCTCTCTATCCCTCTACATTCCAGTCGCCTAACCTCTCTATCTCTGTACATTCCAGTCGCCTAACCTCTCTATCCCTCTACATTCCAGTCTCCTAACCTCTCTATCCCTCTACATTCCAGTCGCCTAACCTCTCTATCTCTGTACATTCCAGTCGCCTAACCTCTCTATCCCTCTACATTCCAGTCGCCTAACCTCTCTATCCCTCTACATTCCAGTCTCCTAACCTCTCTATCCCTCTACATTCCAGTCGCCTAACCTCTCTATCCCTCTACATTTCAGCGTGTCCGTGAACATAAGAGGATCCTCTTTCCTTTAACGCAGCCGCTGTGTCAGATTTCAAAACAACTTTCTGGAAAAAGCAAACCATGCAATAATCTGAGAACGGCTCTCAGAAATAAAAGAATTATCCGCCATAGTCAACAGAAATCAGAAATTACATTATAAATATTCCCTTACCTTTGATGATCTTCATTAGAATGCACTCCCAGGAATCCTAGTTCCACAATAAATGTTTGATTTGTTCGATAATGTCCATTTATTTATGTTCAAGTAGCTACTTTTGATAGGGCGTTAGGTACACAAATCCAAACGCCTGTGCAGGTCCAGCCAAACGTCGGACAAAAAGTTCAAAAAGTTATATTACAGGTCGTAGAAACATTTCAAACTAAGTATAGAATCAATCTTTAGGATGTTTTTATCATAAATCTTCAATAACGTTCCAATCAGAGAATTCCATTGTCTGTAGAAAAGCCATGGAACGCAGGTCGCTATCATGTGAAATGCGTGTGACCAGGACCTGGCTCTCTGCCAGACCACTGATTCAAAGAGCTCTCATCCGGCCCCACATCACAGTAGAAGCCTCATTCAAGTTTCTAAAGACGGTTGACATCTAGTGGAAGTGCAACATAACCAATATCCCACTGTGTATTCAATAGGGGCTGGGTTGAAAAACTACAAACCTCAGATCTCCCACTTCCTGGTTGATTTTTTCTCAGGTTTTTGCCTGCCATATGAGTTCTGTTATACTCACAGACATCATTCAAACAGTTTTAGAAACTTCAATACTAATAATAATATGCATATATTAGCAACTGGGACTGAGGAACAGGCCGTTGACTCTGGGCACCTTTTCATCCAAGCTACTCAATACTGCTCCTGCAGCCATAAGAAGTTAAGGAGTTGTACCATCAGTCAGCTCAGATAGAGGCTCACATATCTGATGTGCTTCCTTTGCCTGTAAACTGGTACACAGCCCCCAAGCGGACACAGAGACACATAAACCCTCCAGCCATTTTGGAATTGTTTGGAAAGCGTTGAAAGGCCTCTATCAAACACAAACCCTGGCTCTGACTCATAAACATATGTGTGTTTATCTCCTCTAAACACCTTGGAGACCCATCACCGCTTGACAAAAGCCAGGGAATTAGAATTCCTGTTTTGAAAAAAGAAAGAAAAGAAGCCTTCCTAAATAAATAAATGGATAATTCCTCCACCGAGGACAGAGTGTGAATGATAAAAAGATGAGAGGAGTGAGCAGGGTGAAGTATGGTCACGATCCAGAGACTCCTGTGCTTCAGTCAGCCCAAGGTGATTCTGCAACTGCTTCTTCACAACCTTTATTCTCACATTATATTATACATTCCCAAGATGCATTGCTCTCTTGGGAGGAAGATAACTTTCTTGTATTTCTGTCTTTGGGCAGTGGCTCTGTTAGTCAGGGGGAAGAGAATGTGGACTCTCTCGCCAGGCCCCGTCTGTGTGTGACCCCTCCAGTCACCTCTGGGCTGGGGTGACCCGGGCTTTATGAAGGCTTCAACACGCCTGAAAGGGACAATCAGCATGCGGTCTGCAGGGCCGCTCCATCACAAGAAAAGAAGAAATGTCCACAAACTGCCTTTGAATATTAAAAAGAAAAGTGAGTTATCAGGAAGAATAGGACGGAACGAGGAGAGGAGAGAGGAAGGACTGTCCATTGAGCTGGCTGGGGAGAGAGAGGAGAGAGGAAGGCCTGTCCATTGAGCTGGCTGGGGAGAGAGAGGGAGAGAGAGGAGACAAGGCCTGTCCATTGAGCTGGCTGGGGAGAGAGAGGAGAGAGGAAGGCCTGTCCATTGAGCTGGCTGGGGAGAGAGAGGGAGAGAGAGGAGACAAGGCCTGTCCATTGAGCTGGCTGGGGAGAGAGAGGAGAGAGGAAGGACTGTCCATTGAGCTGGCTGGGGAGAGAGAGGGAGAGAGATGAGACAAGGCCTGTCCATTGAGCTAGCTGGGGAGAGAGAGGAGAGAGGAAGGCCTGTCCATTGAGCTGGCTGGGGAGAGAGAGGGAGAGAGAGGAGACAAGGCCTGTCCATTGAGCTGGCTGGGGAGAGAGAGGGAGAGAGAGGAGACAAGGCCTGTCCATTGAGCTAGCTGGGGAGAGAGAGGAGAGAGGAAGGCCTGTCCATTGAGCTGGCTGGGGAGAGAGAGGAGAGAGGAAGGCCTGTCCATTGAGCTGGCTGGGGAGAGAGAGGGAGAGAGAGGAGACAAGGCCTGTCCATTGAGCTGGCTGGGGAGAGAGAGGAGAGAGAGGAGAGAGGAAGGCATGTCCATTGAGCTGGCTGGGGAGAGAGAGGAGAGAAGGTCTGTCCATTGAGCTGGCTGGGGAGAGAGAGGGAGAGAGAGGTGAGAAGGCCTGTCCATTGAGCTGGCTGGGGAGAGAGAGGGAGAGAGAGGAGAGAAGGCCTGTCCATTGAGCTGGCTGGGGAGAGCGAGGGAGAGAGAGGAGAGAAGGCCTGTCCATTGAGCTGGCTGAGGAGAGAGAGGAGAGAAGGCCTGTCCATTGAGCTGGCTGGGGAGAGAGAGAGGAGAGAAGGTCTGTCCATTGAGCTGGCTGGGGAGAGAGAGAGAGGGAGAGAGAGGAGAGAAGGCCTGTCCATTGAGCTGGCTGGGGAGAGAGAGGAGAGAAGGCATGTCCATTGAGCTGGCTGGGGAGAGAGAGGGAGAGAGAGGAGAGAAGGCCTGTCCATTGAGCTGTCTGGGGAGAGAGAGGGAGAGAGAGGAGAGAAGGCCTGTCCATTGAGCTGGCTGGGGAGAGAGAGGAGAGAAGGCATGTCCATTGAGCTGGCTGGGGAGAGAGGGGGAGAGAGAGGAGAGAAGGCCTGTCCATTGAGCTGGCTGGGGAGAGAGAGGGAGAGAGAGGAGAGAAGGCCTGTCCATTGAGCTGTCTGTGGAGAGAGAGGGAGAGAGAGGAGAGAAGGCCTGTCCATTGAGCTGGCTGGGGAGAGAGAGGAGAGAAGGCCTGTCCATTGAGCTGGCTGGGGAGAGAGAGGGAGAGAAGGCCTGTCCATTGAGCTGGCTGGGGAGAGAGAGGGAGAGAGGAGAGAAGGCCTGTCCATTGAGCTGTCTGGGGAGAGAGAGAGAGGAGAGAAGGCCTGTCCATTGAGCTGGCTGGGGAGAGAGAGGAGAGAAGGCCTGTCCATTGAGCTGGCTGGGGAGAGAGAGAGAGGAGAGAAGGCCTGTCCATTGAGCTGGCTGGGGAGAGAGAGGGAGAGAGAGGAGAGAAGGCCTGTCCATTGACCTGTCTGGGGAGAGAGAGGGAGAGAGAGGAGAGAAGGCCTGTCCATTGAGCTGGCTGGGGAGAGAGAGGAGAGAAGGCCTGTCCATTGAGCTGGCTGGGGAGAGAGGGGGAGAGAGAGGAGAGAAGGCCTGTCCATTGAGCTGGCTGGGGAGAGAAATGGAGAGAGAGGTGAGAAGGCCTGTCCATTGAGCTGTCTGGGGAGAGAGAGGGAGAGAGAGGAGAGAAGGCCTGTCCATTGAGCTGGCTGGGGAGAGAGAGGAGAGAAGGCCTGTCCATTGAGCTGGCTGGAGAGAGAGGGGGAGAGAGAGGAGAGAAGGCCTGTCCATTGAGCTGGCTGGGGATAGAGGGGGAGAGAGGAGAGAGGAAGGCATGTCCATTGAGCTGGCTGGGGAAAGAGAGGGAGAGAGAGGAGAGAAGGCCTGTCCATTGAGCTGGCTGGGGAGAGAGAGAGGAGAGAAGGCCTGTCCATTGAGCTGGCTGGGGAGAGAGAGGGAGAGAGAGGAGAGAAGGCCTGTCCATTGAGTTTGCTGGGGAGAGAGAGGGAGAGAGAGGAGAGAAGGCCTGTCCATTGAGCTGGCTGGGGAGAGAGAGGTGAGAGAGAGGAGAGAAGGCCTGTCCATTGAGCTGGCTGGGGAGAGAGAGAGGAGAGAAGGCCTGTCCATTGAGCTGGCTGGGGAGAGAGAGAGGAGAGAAGGCCTGTCCATTGAGCTGGCTGGGGAGAGAGAGAGGAGAGAAGGCCTGTCCATTGAGCTGGCTGGGGAGAGAGAGAGGAGAGAAGGCCTGTCCATTGAGCTGGCTGGGGAGAGAGAGGTGAGAGAGAGGAGAGAAGGCCTGTCCATTGAGCTGGCTGGGGAGAGAGAGAGGAGAGAAGGCCTGTCCATTGAGCTGGCTGGGGAGAGAGAGGAGAGAAGGTCTGTCAATTGAGCTGGCTGGGGAGAGAGAGGGAGAGAGAGAGAGAGAGAGAGAGAGAGAGAGAGAGAGAGAGAGAGAGAGAGAGAGAGAGCTGAGCAGCAGAAGCACAGGAGGGTGAATGAACTACCCCATACACATTGTATGTGTGTTGATCACTGTGAGCTCCTCACTAAGATCCCATCATACACTGGGGGAAACACTAGCTGTGGACGTGGAGAGTCTGTGGAGATGGGGTTTGAGGAGGATGTGGTGTTACCAGAGGGTGATACTGATAGTCTAATTTGCTGTCCAGGGTCTAATTTGAAAGTATTTTTGAGGGATACTTTGGGGCCTTTTCATCTCTCAGTTTATCCCTGAAATGCCATTGGATCATCTCTTTGAGTTTATCCCTGAAATACCATTGGATCATCTCTTTGAGTTTATCCCTGAAATGCCATTGGATCATCTCTTTGAGTTTATCCCTGAAATACCATTGGATCATCTCTTTGAGTTTAACCTGAAATAGCATTGGATCATCTCTTTGAGTTTATCCCTGAAATGCCATTGGATCATCTCTTTGAGTTTATCCCTGAAATGCCATTGGATCATCTCTCAGTTTATCCCTGAAATACCATTGGATCATCTCTTTGAGTTTATCCCTGAAATGCCATTGGATCATCTCTTTGAGTTTATCCCTGAAATGCCATTGGATCGTCTCTTTGAGTTTTCCCTGAAATGCCATTGGATCATCTCTTTGAGTTTATCCCTGAAATACCATTGGATCATCTCTTTGAGTTTATCCCTGAAATGCCATTGGATCATCTCTTTGAGTTTTCCCTGAAATGCCATTGGATCATCTCTTTGAGTTTTCCCTGAAATGCCATTGGATCATCTCTTTGAGTTTATCCCTGAAATACCATTGGATCATCTCTTTGAGTTTATCCCTGAAATGCCATTGGATCATCTCTTTGAGTTTATCCCTGAAATGCCATTGGATCATCTCTTTGAGTTTATCCCTGAAATGCCATTGGATCATCTCTTTGAGTTTTCCCTGAAATGCCATTGGATCATCTCTTTGAGTTTTCCCTGAAATGCCATTGGATCATCTCTTTGAGTTTAACCTGAAATACCATTGGATCTCATAGTTCTCTCTGCATGGTGCTTCATGATAGTTTTCTCAAGCTGAGCCTGTATTTGGAAGTTAAGCCAAGGTGGATTCTTCTCTTTGTATTTAAAGTGGCAGGTGATGAAATGGATAGTGAACTGTATTTTGGATACTGGTACTGGATACATTGCTTGACATTGGGACATTAAACTACTGCTGGACTACTCATATTTGGGAATATCAGACTGGGACCTGGATGTGAGTTGTTGCTGATGACGTGGCTGTGAAAAGGATCTATCCCAGTGGGATTGGTCTGGTTCTGTGTTATTACAGCAGACACCATGCAGTCTGTATCTCTACTGGTGGTGGTACTGGCCATGCTGGGGGTCTGCCCTCATAAGGGTCCTCATCATTGGGCCCCTCGCCACACTGGTCTGCGGAGATCTCAATCCCACTGGTGTAAGAGACAGCAGGGGAAGACTCAGGGGCCCCACCAAGACCACTTGCCTCTGAGGTACCACAGCAGCAAGACAAGCAAATGTAACCACTTCTTCCACAGTAAGTCTAATTAAATTATCTGTGCATTCTATCGAAAGGTGGAGAAGCCTGGAGCTTTTACAAATGAACTGATCTCAAACCTCTTTGGCTTGAATGTACTGACATCATTTGCATCCCTTTTCCTAGTAATTGGGGACAATGTTTGAGTTATTGTAATCATCACAAGTTGATAGTCTCCTGGAGTGGGATGCAGGGAAGGGTGGAAAAGTTGTCTGTACTTTCATGCCATCTTTTCTCTTCATGGAGGTTGTGCCGAGGAAAGGACAAATGGCTGTGGTGTTAAAAGCACTCTACTGTCCCTCTCTTCTCCCAGCTCGCAGCTGTCACCGTCAAGACAAATATGTTATTTTCTCTGCCTCTGTGCTGCTCTGATCAAGGCAACAACTCACATCCAGGTCCTCGCCTGCTCTGCGATAGAGAGGAGATATACTCAGCTATTGAGAGGAGGATAGAGAGGAGATATGCTCAGCTATTGAGAGGAGGTAGAGAGGAGATATGCTCAGCTATTGAGAGGAGGATAGAGAGGAGATATGCTCAGCTATTGAGAGGAGGATAGAGAGGAGATAGCTCAGCTATTGAGAGGAGGATAGAGAGGAGATATGCTCAGCTATTGAGAGGAGGATAGAGAGGAGATATGCTCAGCTATTGAGAGGAGGATAGAGAGGAGATAGCTCAGCTATTGAGAGGAGGATAGAGAGGAGATAGCTCAGCTATTGAGAGGAGGATAAAGAGGAGATATGCTCAGCTATTGAGAGGAGGATAGAGAGGAGATATGCTCAGCTATTGAGAGGAGGATAGAGAGGAGATATGCTCAGCTATTGAGAGGAGGATAGAGAGGAGATAGCTCAGCTATTGTTATCTGATACTGCATGGATGGCTGTCGTAGGCAATGGAGAGGAAGCCGACTAAAACAGCTTTAAATGCAACTGTTTGTATTCCTCAGGTCCAAATTCAATAGAAAAACAAAGAGAAAGATAGTGAACCCACACAAAGATCTTTTCAGTATTTGTTTTAATAATATCTGAGCTATTTATTGGGGTATGTATTCATCCACTTGCTTTAGTCTGCTTGTGTTGTGAATGGTTCTGTACTTCTCAGAATGAAGCTCAAATCCTTTAAATCAGAGTTGCCTTCATACTCTGTTGGTCCCTCAAATTCAAATATGGACCTAAAGACAGTTCCACTGATGTTTTTCATTCTTCCCCTCCTGTCAGGGACTGGTTTAGACCTGGGACATCAGGTTGGTGATGCTCGGAGGGAGTAGGGGGTGATGATGCAACATAGTAGACACAACATCACATTGTTACTGTAGCTACCTCTGTTTTGTAGGTTGATCCTTCTCCACTTTCTAAAAGAATGTACAACACATCTGCCTGCAGCCAGTGAATGCTTTCCACATGCCAGACCTCTCAGTCAGACCCCATGCTGCTTGTCTCAATGAGGCCAGGGTCCATAATCGCCCGTTTGTTACAGTCTTGTACTGTTCTCTCCTGTTGGTTCCAAGAAAAGTATCATTCCATTTGGAAGTATTCAGCTGACTAGCCATTGGCAGAACCAGGGCAATTAAAGGATTGGTGACAGCCTGGCAGGAGCGACACCTTGTAGAACACTGAGACACAGAGGCTGGTTCAAGAAAAGAGCAGAATCACATTTGAGACCTAAATGGAGAAGAATGAATGAGACTGAGTAATAGGGGAGATAATGCGATTGAATGACGTTTACCATAATCTGTATGTCAGTGTGACCTGATCATTCTATTCCTCATCCTACATACAATGAGGCATAACTAATGAAGATCAACACATTGTACACAAAAGGGTGGATAGGCTACAGTTTTTCTTATGGTATGATAATACATTTAGATTTTCAGGATTTATTTATTTGGCCTGTGTGTTGTCAATAACATCTCCATCGCAGATAAAGATGGCGATATGCCCATGATGGATATGTTCCACTTACTCTCACTGGAGGGCGCTGTTGGGTAACTAATACCGCCTCAAAGGACAGGGCCTGAGCTGAAATTATAGGCTCTTTGTATGGGCTATGATATGACTTTTTATCAAGATTCTTAATTCATGTAATCAATGTCATTTTTTAATGAACCTTTTACATAAAACATTTACTCATAACATTAATCAAATTCAACCATCTTTTTTAATGAATACCTGTCATTGCTGGAGTATTGTCTAAAATCACAGACTAGACTTTTTTTTTTTTACTAGAATTGATTAAATGCAAAAGAACTGCATTGAAAAGACAATGACAAAAGTTTTTCTCGTTTAGCAAATCTTACACATTTTAAAGTAGATTAGCATCTTTGATCATGGTTAAGAGAAACCTAGTTCCAAGATAATCGCCCCTAAAGTGAATTATAATTGACTGATTAAGATTTGTATCTCACTCCAGCAGAAAGCCAAAGCATAAGCTTGGGAGTATAGAACAGATACACTACATGACGATAAGTATGTGGACACATGCTCGTCAAACATCTCATTCCAAAATCATGGTCATTAATATGAGGTTGGTCCCCCCTTTGCTGCTATAACAGCCTCCACTCTTCTGGGAATGCTTTCCACAGATGTTCGAACATTGCTGCGGGGATTTGCTTCCATTCAGCCACAAGTCCATTAGTGAGGTTGGGCATTGATGTTGGGCAATTAGGCCTTGCTCGCAGTCGGCGTTCCAATTCATCCCAAAAGTGTTTGATGGGGTTGAGGTCAGGGCTCTGCGCAGTCCAGTTCAGTCAAGTTCTTCCACACTGATATTGACAAAAAAATGATGTATGGACCTCGCTACCTACCTCATCCCAATATTTGTTTTTGTTTTTCTGCTCTTTTGCACACCAGTATTTCTTCTTGCTATATTGTAATTACTTCGCCACTATTGGCCCATGTATTGCCTTTACCTCCTTACTTCATTTGCACACACTGTATACAGATTTTTCTATTGTGTTATTGACTGTACGTTTGTTTATCCCATGTGTAACTCTGTGTTGTTGTTTGTGTCGCCCTGCTTTGCTCTATCTTGGCCAGGTCGCAGTTGTAAATGAGAACTTGTTCTCACCTTGCCTACCTGGTTAAATAAAGGTGAAATAAATAAAAATAAAAATTGTGCACAGGGGCATTGTCATGCTGAAACAGGAAAGGGCCTTCCCCAAACTGTTGCCACAAAGTTGGAAGCACAGAATCGCCTAGAATGTCATTGTATGCTGTAGAGTTAAGATTTCCATTCACTGGAACTAAGGGGCCTAGCCCGAACCATGAAAAACAGCCCCAGACCATTATTCCTCCTCCACCAAACTTTACAGTTGGCACTATGTATTGGGGCAGGTAGTGTTCTCCTGGCATACGCCAAACACAGATTCGTCCTTCGGACTGCCAGATGATGAAGTGTGATTCATCACTCCAGAGAACACGTTTCTGTTGCATCAGATTCCAATGGCTGCGAGCTTTACACCCCTCCAGGCGATGCTTGGCATAGTGCATGGTGAACTTAGGCTTGTGAGCGGCTGCTCGGCCATGGAAACACATTTCATGAAGCTCCTGATGAACACTTCTAGTGTTGACGATGCTACCAAAGGTAGTTTGGAACTTGGTAGTAAGTTTTGCAACCGGAGACAGAATAATTTATACGCGAGGTGCGCTTCAGCACTCTGCGGTCCCTTTCTGTGAGCTTGTGTGGCCTACCACTTCGCAGTTGAGCCATGGCTGCTCCAAGACGGTTCCACTTCACAATAACAGCACGTACAGTTGACCGGGGCAGCTCTAGCTGGGCAGAAATTTTATGAACTGAAAGTCACTGAGCTCTTCGGTAAGGCCATTCTATTGCCAATGTTTTTTCTATGGAGATTGCATGGCTGTGTGCTCGGTTTTATACACCTGTCAGCAACGGGTGTGGCTGAAACAGCTGAATCCACTCATTTGAAGGGGTGTCCACATACCTTTTGTATAAATAGTGTAGTTCTGTTGTCACTAAAATAGGTCATTACTTGATATCCTATGGCTTCTGTGCATTGATTTTGAGAAAACATCTTATTCTATACGTTGTAGGTTAATAGTTGTCATATTGGTTTTTTCTCTTCTAGAAGATGTTACATTTTTGGGAAACAGAAATGACTTTAAGTCAACCAAAACAGGGTTTGTGTTATTTTCAACTCTATATTCTATTCTATTATTATTATTAGCATTATTATTATTGCATACTATTGCTTAGTATAACATCGGAATGTGTAAGAACAGGGAAAAGTTTAACACGTGGCCTGTCTATCCTTCACACACATAGGCTACCTATAGGTTTACCACGTGCATGGGAATTGTGAATAACAAACTTAACTGTATTGTGGTAGGCAACATACATAAATGTTACCAGTCACCTCCGTAAGTGAAAAGATTTGATCGCTCATCTGCGCTGCGCTCACCAATCCAGCCTGTAAGAGGTTAAATTTATTCTATGGAAAAACCAATTGTAAGCTTCTTGAAGGGGGGAGAATGGCACATACCATTTGACGAGGCATTCAACTCCAGTGAATGAAGTGCTGTGAATGTGATTTCGAATCCCCCCTGCCCGAGGTGAAGGGGTCCGCGGTGCACACAGGGGATTCGAAAACCCAAATACGCTTTTGTGGGTTGAAACTTTGGTAACCCAAAGGGCCACTGAATTGATGGAAAAGTAGTAGTGATCCACGACCGATGGATCCGGGTTACAAAGTGTCCAGCCTTTTGCCTATCTAGAGAAAAGAAACTTCTGAAGTTCCCGTTGTCAAGTGACAGATTCAAAAACGGACCTAAATGATGTGACTGCAAGCATCGATTCTCTAGCAGGGGTTTACAACCGACCGCCACTGTTTTTTGTTTCACAAATGACCTTGTGGTGTTTTCTCTCTGGATTGTTGCCTGTGATTTCCTTACTTTATTATCCATATAAATGGGAAGAGGATTATTTGAATTGGATTATACAGTTACCCGTTAAACGAGAACGCACGACTGAGACGTGATGACAAACTCCAAGAAGCGATAGAACTGTTCTAAACGTCTGCCTAAATAACATGTAAAACATTTTTTTTTTAAAGATCGAAACTTGCTTCCATAGCTTTTGGATATCACGTCAGTTTATTACTATTGATACACCGCAGAGCAAGCGTCCTATTCCCATTTTGCGGGCAGTTTGTTCTCGGTAGATTTTTATATTCTCCACAATTCTTGGAATACAACTTTTGAGACGAGATATTGGAGTAACATTTTAAATATAAAAAAAAACATTATTTTATTTCGTAATTTTCTCGGTATTTTAAAACCAGTTTTGAAATTGACATCAAGATTATGAAGGAGTGGATTGTTGAAGTATTTCACGAATAATTTGGATTAATTAAGCAATATTCTCAGACGAGAGACGTTGAATAATGTCACCAACTTCTATTGGGATGTCGGTTTTACTTGGAATTCTCCATGTGTGCTCAGGTAGGCAACTGATCATTCACTTGATGCTTTGCATTTGGACACACCTGGGTTGAACATTTGGTATGAATATAAGATGTACCATTCAATTGCATATATTAATGTACTTTTACTGCACAATCTATGCATTATATTCTATAATGTATGATAATTCATGGTACCATCCCTCACTGTACTTACATAGCCAAGTAATTCGTTGCTAAGAAAAGTAGCCTAGGTCTATACTTTTTCAATAGCAGGTCAATTATGAAAGTGTGAAACTGAGACCTGTGAACTTAAACATGTATAATCAGTGGTGGGGCAAAATGTTTTGTTTTGTTTGCAAGGCTATACAATGTGAAGTAGGACTACACATTTTAATATCAATTAGAAAATCCAGGAATAAATAGTCTATTCCTTTATTGTACAGAAGTGACAGTTAAATACACTTCAAACAACAAGAGCTTCAGATGGTGTTTAAGTACAGTAGTACCTGTTCTTATTTCTCTTTAAGACTCCTGAGTGGTGCAGAGCTTCAGATGGTGTTTAAGTACAGTAGTACCTGTTCTTATTTCTCTTTAAGACTCCTGAATGGTTCAGAGCTTCAGATGGTGTTTAAGTACAGTAGTACCTGTTCTTATTTCTCTTTAAGACTCCTGAGTGGTTCAGAGCTTCAGATGGTGTTTAAGTACAGTAGTACCTGTTTTTATTTCTCTTTAAGACTCCTGAGTGGTTCAGAGCTTCAGATGGTGTTTAAGTACAGTAGTACCTGTTCTTATTTCTCTTTAAGACTCCTGAGTGGTGCAGAGCTTCAGATGGTGTTTTCAAGTACAGTAGTACCTGTTCTTATTTCTCTTTAAGACTCCTGAGTGGTGCAGAGCTTCAGATGGTGTTTAAGTACAGTAGTACCTGTTCTTATTTCTCTTTAATACTCCTGAGTGGTGCAGCGGTCTAAGGCACTGCATCTCAGTGCAAGAGGTGTCACTACAGTCCCTGGTTCAAATCCAGGCTTTATCACATCTGGCCGTGGTTGGGAGTCCCATAGGGCGGCGCACAATTGGCCCAGCATCATCCGGGTTTGGCTGGGGTAGACTGTCATTGTAAATAAGAATTTGTTCTTAACTGACTTGCCTAGTTAAATAAAGGTACAATTGAATAAAGACTAACTAAATCATGCAATAACATGCGAAGGGCTGAGAGGCCTATTGGCCTACTTCTCCTGACATGAACAGCATGATCAATAAAAGGCTACTGAGAGTGCATCAGTATACTGTAAAAAGTACTTCTGCTGTTTTTGACTGCAAAAAGTCTACTTTCAGGGATGGGTGAGGGGGCGGACTAGCTTTCTAACCCTGAACTGCTTGAACAGAGTGCAGTATGCAGGCCTATCACAGTGATTCCTGTGGGAGGCTTGGAGGGAGCTGTCCTCATCACTCAAACAGACAGTGGTGGACCCTGTGGATATTGGGCTGCAGTGTTTGTCCTGGTGATAGCGTGGTCCATTTCCAGTGGTGTAAAGTACTTAAGGAAAAATACTTTATAGTACTACTTAAGTATACTTTTGGGGGGGTATCTGTACTTTACTTTACTATTTCTATGTTTGACAACTTTTAGTTTTACTTCACTACATTCCTAAAGGAAATATTGTACTTTTTACTCCATACATTTTCCCTGACAACCAAAAGTACTAGTTACATTTTGAATGCTTAACCAAACAGGAACATTGTCTAATTCACACACTTATCAGGAGAACATCCCTGGTCATCTACTGCCTCTGATCTGGCGGACTCACTAAACATAATGCATCTTTTGTAAATAATGTCTGAGTGTCAGAGTGTGCCCCTGGCTAGCAGTACATTTTTTAAACAAGAAACTTGTGCCGTCTGCTTTGCTTAATATATGGAATTGTAAATGAGTAATACTTTTACTTTTGATACTTAAGTATAATTTAGCAGTTGCATTTACTTTTGATATTTAAAATCAAATACTTGATACTAGAATACTAGAATTTTACTCAAGTAGTGGGTGACTTTCACTTTAACTTGAGTAACGTTCTATTGCCGTGTCTTTACTTTCTGTTAAGGTGTCTTTTCTTGTACTCGAGTACTGTATGTTTTCCCACCACTGTCCATTTCTAGAACAGGTGTGGTTTCCACTAGTTACCACAGCCACAAAGTCAAATAGTCTATCATGAAAACAAACCATGCTTGTTGGTCTTAATTTAAGCCTAAAGTTAGCACTGTGACAAAGCCCTCTCCTGAAGGTTAGGGTTAGGGTGAGGAGGATTAGGTTTAAAATCCCATTTTAAGAAGAGAAATTTGAGAAATTGGCAGGGTTTATGACTTTGTCGCTGTGGTAACTACTGACAACCCAACACCAGCTCATCTGTGTTCTGTTTGGACATGAAAGAGATTGGTTCCCAGTTTTACATTCTGACGTATAACTACTCTTACTGTGTTGCAACTACTGTGTAGCTTTGTGTGGTGCTGTGGGAACTTGTTCTACTTGTCAAAATGGAAATGCATATACAATGTGGCATTCATTTCAAACATACACCATTTTGCTGGTGGCATTTTGGCATCAAAGACATTGTTCAGCAATCCATTACTCAGACGTAATCATTTTGTGGCTAATTTTCTTCCTCTATTGCGTGCTGTTTGGTTCGTGTCTCGCCAGACTCTCTCAATATTGTGATGTAATAAAGGAGTGAACTCAGGACTGTTATGCCAGAACAGCCACAACAACACTGCTGGGTTAGTTGAACGTACAGAACCAATATACTCCAAATCTACTCTCTCTCTCTCTCTCTCTCTCTAGCTCTCTCTCTCTCTCTCTCTCTCTTTCTCTTTCTCTCTCTCTCTCTCAATTCAATGGGCTTTATTGGCATGGGAAACATGTGTTAACATTGCAAAAGCGAGTGAGGTAGATAATATACAAAAGTAAAATAAAAATTAACAGTAAAGATTACATTTACAGAAGTTTCAAAATAATAAAGATTTTACAAATGTCATATTATGTATATAAAGTGTTGTAATGATGTGCAAATGGTTCTCTCTCTGTCTCTCTCTCTGTCTATTACCCTCTCACTCTCTGAGTCTCCCCCCTCTCTCCCTATCTCTCTCTGAGTCTCTTTCTCTTTCTCTCTCTCTTTCTATCTCTCGTTCTCTCTCTCTCGCTTTTCTTCTCTCTCTTTCTCTTCCTCTCTCTTTCTATCTCTCTCATTCTCTCTCTCTCGCTTTTCTTCTCTCTCTTTCTCTTTCTCTCTCTCTTTCTATCTCTCGTTCTCTCTCTCTCGCTTTTCTTCTCTCTCTTTCTCTTCCTCTCTTTCTCTCTGTGAGCTGTGTCTTCTCACTCTATAGCAGGGTTCCCTAACTGGCGGCCCTCTGGTGGTTTTCTTTGGCCCCCAAGAAATAAAATGTATTTATTGTTGGACAAAAAAGACTATAAAAACACCAGCACATTCAAATTATTCTCACATATAATAGAGAGAGAGATATACTGAGTGGACAAATCATTAGGAACACCTGCTCTTCCATGACAGACTGACCAGGTGAATCCAGGTGAAACTATGATCCCTTTTTGATGTGACCTGTTAAATCAACTACAAATCAGTGTAGATGAAGAGGAGGAGACAGGTTAAAGATGAAGGAGAAGAGACAGGTTAAAGATGAAGGAGAGGAGACAGGTTAAAGAAGGATTCTTAAGCCTTGAGACAATTGAGACATGGATTTTGTATGTGTGCCATTCAGAGGGGGAATCAGTGTAGTGTAGCATCTGCAGGGATAGAGGTCAGGGGTCACATTTCAGCCTCCATGGCAGAGCAGACTAGGGCTGATCCTCCCTGGGTGGGGCTGTGTCAAGAATGCTCCTGTGTGAACTAGGAATTTGGTCAGTTACAAGTCATTTGATTTCTATTGTTTCTACATTATCAGTGAATCATCTTCATTACTTGCACTTTATGGTCATGATAAGGTGAGGCTTATCAGTGAGTGTATGAGTGAGAGGTGATCTTTACCCCTCTCAGACCTGTGATGACTTGCTTGTTTGCCGTCTGGCTCTTTCAGAGGTAGTACATTGATACCCATGTCCATCACGTGGTCCCCTGTTATCATGTGATTCATCCTGTTGCTAAACCCTAAATGGCTGCTATCTCAGCCTGCTATCGGTCCTCAGAGTTCTCCCCACCAGACCTTACTCACCTTCATGATACTGTAAACATCCTGCTGGACTGAAGGTCAAGAGCTTCATTTCCTTCATTTCAGCTGCATTGAAAACAATAAGTTGGAGTCATTTTGCACGAGGCTTCTGTTGACTGAAGGGGAAGTAACCTAGTTATGTTTCAATCAGTCATTATCAGTCAACTTTACTGTTTCACCAGTTGACATAAGGTTGGGTTTGAACCAGTGCAGACATTTGTCCACGTGTACTAGTACAGGTATCTAAATACACAAACTACAGGTATCTAAATACACAAACTGTACAGGTATCTAAATACACAAACTACAGGTATCTAAATACACAAACTGTACAGGTATCTAAATGCACAAACTGTACAGGTATCTAAATACACAAACTGTACAGGTATCTAAATACACAAACTGTACAGGTATCTAAATACACAAACTGTACAGGTATCTAAATACACAAACTGTACAGGTATCTAAATACACAAACTGTACAGGTATCTAAATACACACAAACTGTAAACTGTAGGGTATCTAAATACACAAACTGTAACTAAATACACAAACTGTACAGGTATCTAAATACACAAACTGTACAGGTATCTAAATACACAAACTGTACAGGTATCTAAATACACAAACTGTACAGGTATCTAAATACACAAACTGTACAGGTATCTAAATACACAAACTGTACAGGTATCTAAATACACAAACTGTACAGGTATCTAAATACACAAACTACAGGTATCTAAATACACAAACTGTACAGGTATCTAAATACACAAACTACAGGTATCTAAATACACAAACTGTACAGGTATCTAAATACACAAACTGTACAGGTATCTAAATACACAAACTGTACAGGTATCTAAATACACAAACTACAGGTATCTAAATACACAAACTATCTACAGGTATCTAAATACACAAACTGTACAGGTATCTAAATACACAAACTGTACAGGTATCTAAAAACTGTACAGGTATCTAAATACACAAACTACAGGTATCTAAATACACAAACTGTACAGGTATCTAAATACAAACTGTACAGGTATCTAAATGCACAAACTGTACAGGTATCTAAATACACAAACTGTACAGGTATCAGGTATCTAAATACACAAACTGTACAGGTATCTAAATACACAAACTGTACAGGTATCTAAATACACAAACTGTACAGGTATCTAAATACACAAACTGTACAGGTATCTAAATACACAAACTGTACAGGTATCTAAATACACAAACTGTACAGGTATCTAAATACACAAACTACAGGTATCTAAATACACAAACTGTACAGGTATCTAAATACACAAACTGTACAGGTATCTAAATACACAAACTGTACAGGTATCTAAATACACAAACTGTACAGGTATCTAAATACACAAACTACAGGTATCTAAATACACAAACTGTATCAAATACACAAACTATCTAAATACACAAACTGTACAGGTATCACAAACTGTACAGGTATCTAAATACACAAACTGTACAGGTATCTAAATACACAAACTGTACAGGTATCTAAATACAAACTGTACAGGTATCTAAATACACAAACTGTACAGGTATCTAAATACACAAACTGTACAGGTATCTAAATACACAAACTACAGGTATCTAAATACACAAACTGTACAGGTATCTAAATGCACAAACTGTACAGGTATCTAAATACACAAACTGTACAGGTATCTAAATACACAAACTCTACAGGTATCTAAATACACAAACTACAGGTATCTAAATACACAAACTGTACAGGTATCTAAATGCACAAACTACAGGTATCTAAATACACAAACTGTACAGGTATCTAAATACACAAACTGTACAGGTATCTAAATACACAAACTGTACAGGTATCTAAATACACAAACTACAGGTATCTAAATACACAAACTGTACAGGTATCTAAATACACAAACTGTACAGGTATCTAAATACACAAACTGTACAGGTATCTAAATACACAAACTGTACAGGTATCTAAATACACAAACTGTACAGGTATCTAAATACACAAACTGTACAGGTATCTAAATACACAAACTGTACAGGTATCTAAATACACAAAGTGAAGGTGCCAACTGCCAAGTCAAAATGAGTATTCAGTTTTAACAGACATGATGGACAGACTATAGTAGATGAATCACTCCTGCTTGCTTTCTCTCTCTCCAGTTGCCTCGCCTGTGTGATAATGTCTAGGTGTAGCCTCCCTGGTGTGTGTGTGTGTGTGTTTGTGTGTGTGTCAGAGCCAGGATGTTGGTTAAAGGGCTGGGCAGTGAGAGTGAACCTCTATTCATCAGCCTCAGCCCAGAGCAGTTGAGGTCTTGACAAATTGACTCCTAAATGTAGATAATAAATTGTAGCCCCCCCCCAACTGGTGGTATGACAGGACACAGCAGGCACCACAGCCAATTAATGAGCACCAGAGCTCAGCTCACAGGTGAACCCTGTCTCCACCTCCACTCCTCTCACTTTCACATTCCTCCCTGTCTAATACCTGCAGTCATTATAGACTTTCCCACTCTGTACCCAACACACACTTTCATGGACTGTGTTTGATAGAAAAATAAAACAACAACATCAGCACTCTGTGGTGTATAAAGGATACCTTTGTGTTTACTGCTGAGCCCAAGTAAGCATAAAGTGTGATTTAAAAAACATTCTAATCTGTGACACCAGTTTGAGATGACAGATTCCACAAAGCTCCATGAACAGCTTTCAGACACCTAATCCCCATTACTCTAATCCTAATCAAGCACAGTTTACACCCTGAGATCCAGGATTAGTCCAACTCTGGTTTTAGCTATCAAACCACACTGAGTACATTTACATTTAAGTCATTTAGCAGACGCTCTTATCCAGAGCGACTTACAAATTGGTGCTTTCACCTTATGACATCCAGTGGAACAGCCACTTTACAATAGTGCATCTAGGTCTTTTAAGGGGGAGGGGTGAGAAGGATTACTTTATCCTATCCTAGGTATTCCTTAAAGAGGTGGGGTTTCAGTTAGTAGAGGAATGCAGGAGGACGGCCCACATGATCTGTGTACAACTCGGAGGGAGGGAGGGATGGAGGGAGGGAGGGAGGGATGGAGGGAGAGAGGGAGGGAGGGAGGGAGGGAGAGAGGGAGAGAGGGAGGGAGGGAGGGAGAGTTATGTCTAAATCACCAACTCACCCTGGTCATTAGTGACTGACTAGATAAACATTTCATAGCGGTTTGTTTGACGGAGATAAATCTACAGTCAGTGACTCTTAATGAGCTACTTTCCCCTAAATCCTCTTCCTTTAATGGGCCTAAAATAACACTTTAATTGGATGAATTACCACATCCATTTGACATCAATAGTTGTGTAATTTGCAGACTCAGGCTGCACCCGGACTAATAAGCACTTCTAATAGAGGACACTGAGATAGTTCTGATTGGAGGAACCGGAGGAAACCTCACTGTGCCCCTCTCTCCGTTTTTTAAACCCATGAAGAATGCAGTGGTACCTCTTCCCAGGCTGGGTTGAGGGGCGAGGGAGGGGTGTGTGGAGACACTGGGTATGTATGGTCACTGCACTGGTTAAAGGCTTAGTTAATGCATCAGTGTGCGTCAGGCTGTCTGTGGGGCTGAGCTGAGAGAAGACATAGTTAAACCCCGAGGAGAATAACAAGTCTCCAGCCCAACATGGCACTGGACTCTATAACCCCAACCCTAACCCTGTGGAGAGACACTAGGAAGATATTAACAGGTCTACAACCCAACAATACTATGCTGACATTAACAGGTCTACAGCCCAACAACACTGTGATGACATTAACAGGTCTACAACCCAACAACACTATGGTGACATTAACAGGTCTACAGCCCAACAACACTATGATGACATTAACAGGTCTACAACCCAACAACACTATGATGACATTAACAGGTCTACAACCCAACAACACTATGATGACATTAACAGGTCTACAACCCAACAACACTATGATGACATTAACAGGTCTACAACCCAACAACACTATGATGACATTAACAGGTCTACAACCCAACAACACTATGATGACATTAACAGGTCTACAACCCAACAACACTATGATGACATTAACAGGTCTACAACCCAACAACACTATGATGACATTAACAGGTCTACAACCCAACAACACTATGATGACATTAACAGGTCTACAACCCAACAACACTATGATGACATTAACAGGTCTACATCCCAAAAACACTATGATGACATTAACAGGTCTACAACCCAACAACACTATGGTGACATTAACATGTCTACAACCCAACAACGCTATGATGACATTAACAGGTCTACAACCCAACAACACTATGATGACATTAACAGGTCTACAACCCAACAACACTATGATGACATTAACAGCTCTACAACCCAACAACACTATGATGACATTAACAGGTCTACAACCCAACAACACTATGATGACATTAACAGCTCTACAACCCAACAACACTATGATGACATTAACAGCTCTACAACTCAACAACACTATGATGACATTAACAGGTCTACAACCCAGCAACACTATGGTGACATTAACAGGTCTACAACCCAACAACACTATGATGACATTAACAGGTCTACAACCCAACAACGCTATGATGACATTAACAGCTCTACAACCCAACAACACTATGATGACATTAACAGGTCTACAACACAACAACACTATGATGACATTAACAGGTCTACAACCCAGCAACACTATGGTGACATTAACAGGTCTACAACCCAACAACACTATGATGACATTAACAGGTCTACAACCCAACAACGCTATGATGACATTAACAGCTCTACAACCCAACAACACTATGATGACATTAACAGGTCTACAACACAACAACACTATGATGACATTAACAGGTCTACAACCCAACAACACTATGATGACATTAACAGGTCTACAACACAACAACACTATGGTGACATTAACAGGTCTACAACCCAACAACACTATGATGACATTAACAGGTCTACAACCCAACAACACTATGATGACATTAACAGGTCTACAACCCAACAACACTATGATGACATTAACAGGTCTACAACCCAACAACGCTATGATGACATTAACAGGTCTACAACCCAACAACACTATGATGACATTAACAGGTCTACAACCCAACAACACTATGATGACATTAACAGGTCTACAACCCAACAACGCTATGATGACATTAACAGGTCTACAACCCAACAACACTATGATGACATTAACAGGTCTACAACCCAACAACGCTATGATGACATTAACAGGTCTACAACCCAACAACACTAGGATGTCATTAACAAGACACCTGCAAGTTCCCAGACATTTCTGGGGGGAATGGCCCTACCCCTCACCCTCCGATCCAACAGGTCCCAGATGTGCTCAATGGGATTGAGATCTGGGCTCTTCGCTGGCCAATGCAGAACACTGACATTCCTGTCTTGCAGGAAATCACTCACAGAATGAGCAGTATGGCTGGTGGCATTGTTATGCATGTCAGGATGAGCCTGCAGGAAGGGTACCACATGAGGGAGGAGGATGTCATCCCTGTAAACACACAGCATTGAGATTGCCTGCAATGACAACAAGGTCAGTCCGATGATGCTGTGACACACCGCCCCAGACCATGACGGACCCTCCACCTCCAAATTGATTCTGCTCCAGAGTACAGGCCTCTCATTCCTTCGACGATAAACTCGAATCTGACCATAGCAATAAGGCACCTCTGGGTTTGTGGTATATAGCCAAAATACCACTGCTAAGAGCTGTATCAAGGCACTCCATGTTGATTCATGCTTAAGAACATCCCTTATCCGTGGTATATATTGGTCATATACCACACTCCCTCGTGCCTAAATAAAACATACCCATAATTGGAAGTGATGGAATCGTCTTTCTGAGCCGATGGATATGACACTCGTGTGTCAGTCACTATGGTTGTTTTAAAAAGAATTTACAAAGAAATCAAGCCTCCTCTGTTTGACCTGTGTGTGGAATTGATAGATGATGTGTCTACACTGGATGAATGATGTTGGCTGTTTCATTTTCCTTTGACAAGTCTAACATGTAGACCTCTCAGAGTTGTAGCCCAGACATATGGGATTACTTAGCAATTAATAACCAGACATTATGTGGGAAACATACAGTTGAATGTGATAAAACATTATTTTGTGGCAACTTGAAGCCATAAAAAGATGTCTGACCACATGTTGTGTGGCACATTTCTCTCCAACAGTTGTCCTGAACACAGCTGTGTTTGTTCCATTCTACTGTGTGGTTTCCTCACCAGTCCATTGGTGTAAAGTGGTGTTGTTCACTCAGCAGGAGAGTATACAGCGCTCCCTTCTCCCTTTTCTCTCACCCCTATCCCCCCTTTTTGTTTGGGACCAGTTTTTAAAGATTTGTCTTTTTTAGTGTCTGGTCAGCAGAGAGCCTTGGACAGATAGAGCAGGCCGACGTACAGAAAGGGACTGGGATGGGGAGGCAGCATTGTGTCGCCTCAACAGGGTGATTGTGAGGTGTGGAGGAGGGGAGGGGATATTACTGAAGGACTGAGGGGTGGAGGGGGAGGTGGTACACAAAGGCTGCCCCAGGGTGTGGAAGGAAGGGGGACAGAGGGGTGGGAGGTTGAGGGGATGTGGACGGAGCGGTCTCACATGTACATGACAGTTGCTCAGGGACTGTTCTTGGTCTGACTCTCCTTGTTCACACTGCGTGTTGTTTCCCTACAGCCTCATGGACAATGTGCTGAGTGGAGACTCCATGGCAAGGGCAGAGTTAGTTTTTTATTTTTGAAGGTGGCCATATGGTGGCAGAGGAGATTAGAACTGCTGAGTAAATGGGAGAAAGACTGGGTCTGTGGTGGTGGTCTGGCCAGGCAGCCCAACCCTGGTGGATCTAAATTCTGCCTGCTCAGGAACTAACTCCCGGTAGTCCAACCAACCCATTACGCTTTTGTTGTGGTGAAGAAGCTGTGCTATCATGGGGTGTTGTGCCCTGTGCATTTAAAAAAAGATTGAATAATCCGTCCTCCCTCCCTTTAATTTCCTCCACTGGGGAGACTGAAAGATGGCATTGAAGACAGCCTTTATCTCTGTCTTACCATTTATTTCTCCACTTCTCCCCCCTGAGATCAGCCTGCCTCCCTGCCTTGGTGACCGTTCTCCTGCTGGATGGCTTGGATACACTTTTGAAATGCTAAAATTGGTCTTTGGTTATGTCTGTCAGGGGAAAACCCCATAAAGAGATTGAGTAGAAGGGATTCAATTAGCAGAAAAAAAGAGAGGCCACTAATTAGTTGATTTATACTCATAGATCCTCCCCCTTACCAACTTTCCTTCTCAGACCATCCTCCATTGAGCCTTCTAAAACCATTAAATGCATTTTCTATGTCCAATTAAAGCGCCTCAGCTTTTCTTCCTCTACTTCCTGAAGTGATGTTATTAACTAGCTAGACTACTTTTATGTTTAATGTTTATTGTTCATTTCTATTGCTTATTTCACTTTTATTTATTATCTATTTTTAATTTGTTTTAATTTAACTAGGCAATTTTTATTTAACTAGGCAAGTCAGTTAAGAACAAATTCTTATTTACAATGACGGCCTAGGAACAGTGTCAGCTCAGGGATTCGATTTAGAAACATTTGTTTCCCATGCCAATAAAGCCCTTTGAATTGAGAGAGAGAGAGAGAGAGAGAGAGAGAGCAATAGAGAGAGAGAGATCTCTATATCTCTGGCAGACTTGCTTGAAAGCATAATTAACCACAAGGTGACCTTGAAATGTACCACTACAGACCTGCTATTGGATGGGCTCCCACCTTACAGCAGTAGCCATGGTGATGACATCTCAAGCAAATAGGTGAATTCAAACATGTAGGCCTAAGCATCTTGAACATTATTTTTGAATGCCTTTCAGTGCTAAGATAACGTCCAACGCTAAGTCACTCTCAGAGCAGCAGACAGACACAATAACCATTCACGTCTCCAGCCACAGGCAGCAGCCTGATACATTTACCCCATTACAGCTTTAGGATTTCCACATTTTCATAGAGCATTTTTACTGCAACTACCACTTTGTACTCCCCATGAAAGGCCTGTGATGCTGTTTATCACTCATTACTGTCACCCCACCCAGTCTCCTTGAGCTGCTCTTAGGACTTCCTCCCATCTACACACAGAGCTCAGAGCTGCAGCTTCCAAAGCCCTAATAGAATAACGATTCAGTTGGTGGCTGCGAGCCAGGTTCTTCATGCTTTTATGCTCAGTTTTTAGTGTGTCAACGTATCTGAACTATAAGCTTGGCTCAATATAGGAAATGTGTAGCTGAGTTATAGAATCTTTCAACCCCTGCTGTAGATCTGGCCTCTGGTAGCTACATTAGAGTAAGCAGAGCTTCTGTCCTAGATCCCAGCGTGGCTACAGTATAACTATTCCGTCCTACATCCCAGTGTGGCTACAGTATAACTATTCTGTCCTACATCCCAGTGTGGCTACAGTATAACTATTCTGTCCTAGATCCCAGCATGGCTACAGTATAACTATTCTGTCCTAGATCCCAGCGTGGCTACAGTATAACTATTCTGTCCTACATCCCAGTGTGGCTACAGTATAACTATTCTGTCCTAGATCCCAGTGTGGCTACAGTATAACTATTCTGTCCTAGATCCCAGCGTGGCTACAGTATAACTATTCTGTCCTACATCCCAGTGTGGCTACAGTATAACTATTCTGTCCTAGATCCCAGCATGGCTACAGTATAACTATTCTGTCCTACATCCCAGTGTGGCTACAGTATAACTATTCTGTCCTAGATCCCAGTATGGCTACAGTATAGCGTGGCTACAGTATAACTATTCTGTCCTAGATCCCAGCGTTGCTACAGTATAATTCTTCTGTCTGCTGCTGCTGCCTCCCACTGCTCAGTCAGACTGCTCTATCAAATATCAAATCATAGACTTAATTATAATATAATATATTAAACACACAGAAATACGAGCATTAGGTCATTAATATGGTCAAATCCGGAAACTATCATTTCGAAAACAAAACGTTTATTCTTTCAGTGAAATACAGAACCGTTCCGTATTTTATCTAACGTATGGCATCCCTAAGTCTAAATATTGCTGTTACATTGCACAACCTTTATTGTTATTTCATAATTATGTACAATTCTGGCAAATTAATTGCGGTCTTTGTTAGGAAGAAATGGTCTTCACACAGTTCGCAACGAGCCAGGCGGACCAAACTGTTGCATATACCCTGACTCTGCTTGCACTGAACGCAAGAGAACTTCCCTAGTTAATATTGCCTGCTAACATGAATTTCTTTTAACTAAATATGCAGGTTTAAAGAAATATACTTGTGTGTATTGATTTTAAGAAAGGCATTGGTGTTTATGGTTAGGTACATTGGTGCAACGACAGTGCTTTGTTCGCGAATGCGCTTGTTAAATCATCATCACCCGTTTGACGAAGTAGGCTGTGATTCGATGATAAATTAACAGGCACCGCATTGATTATTTGCAACGCAGGACAAGCTAGTTAAACTAGTAATATCATCAACCATGTGTGATTATTTTAAGATATATATTTTTTTTAGAAGATAAGTTTAATGCTAGCTAGCAACTTACCATGGCTCATTGCTGTACTCGCGTAACAGGTGGTCATCCTGCCACGCAGTCTCCTTGTGGAGTGCAATGTAATTGGCCATAATCGGCGTTCAAAAATGCAGATCACCGATTGTTATGAAAACTTGAAATCGGCCCTAATTAATCGTCCATGCTGATTATCGGTCGACCTCTGCTCTGTATTATCGGTCGACCTCTGCTCTATATCATCGGTCGACCTCTGCTCTGTATTACCGGTCGACCTCTGCTCTGTATTATCGGTCGACCTCTGCTCTATATTACCGGTCGACCTCTGCTCTGTATTACCGGTCGACCTCTGCTCTATATTATCGGTCGACCTCTGCTCTATATTACCGGTCGACCTCTGCTATGTATCATCGGTCGACCTCTGCTCTATAATACCGGTCGACCTCTGCTCTGTATTATCGGTCGACCTCTGCTCTATATTACCGGTCGACCTCTGCTATGTATCATCGGTCGACCTCTGCTCTGTATCATCGGTCGACCTCTGCTCTGTATCATCGGTCGACCTCTGCTCTGTATTACCGGTCGACCTCTGCTATGTATCATCGGTCAACCTCTGCTCTGTATTATTGGTCGTCTTCTGCTCTGTATTACCGGTCGACCTCTGCTCTGTATTACCGGTCGACCTCTGCTCTGTATTATCGGTCGTCTTCTGCTCTGTATTACAGGTCGACCTCTGCTCTGTATTACAGGTCGACCTCTGCTCTGTATTACAGGTCGACCTCTGCTCTGTATTACCGGTCGACCTCTGCTCTGTATTACCGGTCGACCTCTGCTCTGTATTACCGGTCGACCTCTGCTCTGTATTACCGGTCAACCTCTGCTCTGTATTACCGGTCGACCTCTGCTCTGTATCATCGGTCGACCTCTGCTCTGTATCATCGGTCGACCTCTGCTCTGTATTACCGGTCGACCTCTGCTCTGTATCATCGGTCGACCTCTGCTCTGTATTACCGGTCGACCTCTGCTCTGTATTAAAGGTCGACCTCTGCTCTGTATTACCGGTCGACCTCTGCTCTATATTACCGGTCGACCTCTGCTCTGTATCATCGGTCGACCTCTGCTCTATATTACCGGTCGACCTCTGCTCTGTATCATCGGTCGACCTCTGCTCTGTGTCATCGGTCGACCTCTGCTCTGTATCATCGGTCGACCTCTGCTCTGTGTCATCGGTCGACCTCTGCTCTGTATCATCGGTCGACCTCTGCTCTGTGTCATCGGTCGACCTCTGCTCTGTATCATCGGTCGACCTCTGCTCTGTATCATCGGTCGACCTCTGCTCTGTATCATCGGTCGACCTCTGCTCTGTGTCATCGGTCGACCTCTGCTCTGTATCATCGGTCGACCTCTGCTCTGTGTCATCGGTCGACCTCTGCTCTGTATCATCGGTCGACCTCTGCTCTGTATCATCGGTCGACCTCTGCTCTGTATCATCGGTCGACCTCTGCTCTATATTACCGGTCGACCTCTGCTCTGTATCATCGGTCGACCTCTGCTCTGTGTCATCGGTCGACCTCTGCTCTGTATCATCGGTCGACCTCTGCTCTGTTCTAATGATAATGATAAGGAAAGGGATCGGGATGATTTGTGTAGGTACAGTTGTCCATACCAGACATTCCACTGTCCTCTCATAGCTTGGATGCCTTCTCTCTACTGATCTAAATCATCCCTAGACTGGACCCATGCTTCTTATTCCCCTCAGCGAGGTCCACTATCAGTGACCTCTCTCTGGAAGCCAGGATCTGCCAGGATCACTGACTGACTCACTGCAGTATGACAGGCCGAGGCGGGGACGGGGACCAATGGCTATGATGCTAGATAGAAGAATGTTCTGCAATCTGTACCGTGGACCAGATGCCCCTTTTTTCATGCTCAACATACACCTGTCAGTGGTTTATTACAGCATACTGTATGTTTATGCTTTGGGACTCTGTGTTAGTAATATAACACACGTCTGTCACTACTATAGCCAGACTGTCTTCATGAGTGTGCCACAGCTGAACAGTAGCCTCAGTAGTGGTTATGTGTGTATGTAGAACATGTTAGAAGGGGGTCAGGCCAGAGTAAATAACAGTTACATTTCAGTGGACAGAGAGGACACGCCCCTGGGACATATTGACATTTATGAAACACTTGTGAAGGGTTTTCCCAGTGGAAGGCCTATTACAATAATTAATATATATTAATTGACATTGCTGTGTTCTTGTGCAGAACTCCACCCACCCCCACCCTCCACTCTGCACTCCAGGGCTTGTGTAAAGTAATGGGGCAGATGTCTGTCTAACTGTGCGTCTGCCTTCATCAAATAGAACAGTGGGATGTCAGAACCAGATCTACAGTATGTACATGACAGGTAATTTTCCATTTCTAGCGTGTTGGCTGCAGACTGGACAGGACAGGACAGTTGGTATGTGTTCAGATGGTATGGTGGTTATTATAGAGTAGTCTGGCTCAGGAGCGGTCAGTTGTCAGGAGTAGGAAATTACTTTTTAATACCAGACTAGGCACAACTCTCACTGCTGCGGATGTCTAGAAAAAGCCTCTTGGCAGAATTTTCCCCATCATTAATTTGGACAAAATATTTACTGTGCATCACAAGCCTTACGTCCTGGTTTAGTTTTTCCAGACCAGGTTCCTTTGTGTTTTGGGGCTTTACTCCACTCTGTTGGAGTCTGGTCCTGTCCTTCTCCCCAGACCCATACTGGTGCCTTTGAGGCTTTGCCACAGGAGTTGTGGTTCCTCAGAGACTGAATCACATTCAGTTACCATAAATAAGACCCATATCTCCATCCCTTTTTGCGTGCATATGCACACACACACACACACACACACACGTCGCACACACACACGTCGCCCATACACACATGCACACCCTCACACTATCACACTGTTATGCTTTTGTGCCAAGTTATTACACCTTAACTTCTTACACCTTAACTTCTTAACTTCTTCACTCAGACATTACCGTTGAACCATTGACCAAACGCTGTAGCTGAAATTCCCCCTCAACGCCCAGCTGTCCAGAGATTTGTTTCAGAATGTGTTTGGCTGAACATTTAGAATAGCTAGGAGCTGTTACGGTCATCAGCTCAGCAGACAAATACTGAAACGTAACACGGCTCTAAACAGTTGAGCATATCTGTCTCTGCCATCTTCTAAATAACATTTAAAAAGCATTAGGTGTTTTCTGGCTGAGTCCGGCCTCCCTGACTCTCTGGCAGCCCTTCAGAGCTTTCTCTTGTTCTTGGCTCTCTGCCTAAGTGCCATACTCTCTGTGGCGGGCTGTGCCAGCTGAGCCTACTGGTCATGCCTGTCCCCCTCCTCCTCCTGTCCCTTCAGACCCCCCTACCTCATCCCCTCACAGCGTGCCACAGGAACATAAATACTGCAGGGAGGGAGGAGTGTGCTTGACCTTGGGGAGAGAGAGCACCAATAATGCCCCTCTATCAAGGTGTCATTGATCGTCCTGTAGTGAACACTGGCCAGGTCATGTCAGATAGATATAGGATAGCCTGAACCAGCTACTGTACACCACAGCATTATGTAGTGGTTAAGAACGTTGGGCCAGTACCCGAAAGGTCGCTGGTTCGAATCCCCCGACTGGGTGAAAAATCTGTCGATGTGCTCTTGAGCAAGGCACTTAACCCTAATTGCTCTTGTAGGTTGCTCTTGATAAGAGAGTCTGCAAAATGACAACAATTATTTTTTTAAATTCAGCCCTCTGCACTTTTACAGTGAGCTCACATGCCGTATGGCTAGAACACTACCGGGTATAATTTGCTAATCCCTGAAAGATATTTGTATTTTTTGTCCATTTGTTAAATCAGTCCTATGAATTTTCCTTTTGGGAATATTCGTTCTCTATCTACCAGTACATGAGAGCAGAATTCAGTGGAGAGAGCATTACCGTTTTCATCCCCTGTTGTTGGGAAAGAAATGTTCCAACATATTCCATTACCCTGTGGAACCTCTCCTGCTAATCTGGCGGTGCTGCTTTGATGCATCATTAATATCACACTGGCCAAACCTCATTACAAATCGGCAGTGCCACAAAACAAAAACAAGAGGTAATTGCTTTTATTATGCTCTCATCCTGTGTTTCCTGAATCCCAGCCTTGACTGTAGTACTGGAGTTGTGTTCAGTCAGAGAAGAGTTAGGTCTGACTGTAGTACTGGGGTGGTGTTCAGTCAGAGAGGAGTTAGCTCTGACTGTAGTACTGGGGTTGTGTTCAGTCAGAGAAGAGTTAGCTCTGACTGTAGTACTGGGGTGGTGTTCAGTCAGAGAGGAGTTAGCTCTGACTGTAGTACTGGGGTTGTGTTCAGTCAGAAGAGTGAGCTCTGACTGTAGTACTGGGGTTGTGTTCAGTCAGAAGAGTGAGCTCTGACTGTAGTACTGGGGTTGTGTTCAGTCAGAGAGGAGTTAGCTCTGACTGTAGTACTGGGGTTGTGTTCAGTCAGAGAAGAGTTAGGTCTGACTGTAGTACTGGGGTGGTGTTCAGTCAGAGAGGAGTTAGCTCTGACTGTAGTACTGGGGTTGTGTTCAGTCAGAAGAGTGAGCTCTGACTGTAGTACTGGGGTTGTGTTCAGTCAGAAGAGTGAGCTCTGACTGTAGTACTGGGGTTGTGTTCAGTCAGAGAAGAGTTAGCTCTGACTGTAGTACTGGGGTTGTGTTCAGTCAGAGAAGAGTGAGCTCTGACTGTAGTACTGGGGTTGTGTTCAGTCAGAAGAGTTAGCTCTGACTGTAGTACTGGGGTTGTGTTCAGTCAGAAGAGTGAGCTCTGACTGTAGTACTGGGGTTGTGTTCAGTCAGAAGAGTTAGCTCTGACTGTTGTACTGGGGTTGTGTTCAGTCAGAAGAGTGAGCTCTGACTGTAGTACTGGGGTTGTGTTCAGTCAGAGAATAGTGAGGTCTGACTGTAGTACTGGGGTGGTGTTCAGTCAGAAGAGTTAGGTCTGACTGTAGTACTGGGGTGATGTTCAGTCAGAAGAGTTAGGTCTGACTAGTACTGGGGTTCTGTTCAGTCTGAAGAATTAACTCTGACTATAGTACTGGGGTGGTGTTCAGTCAGAGAAGAGTTTGGTCTGACTGTAGTACTGGGGTGGTGTTCAGTCAGAAGAGTTAGGTATGACTGTAGTACTGGGGTGGTGTTCAGTCAGAAGAGTTAGGTCTGACTGTAGTACTGGTGTGGTGTTCAGTCAGAGAAGAGTTCGGTCTGACTGTAGTACTGGGGTTCTGTTTTAGTTACAGCTGTTTTAAAAGCACCGGTCTCTGCTGAGTGAATGACTTGCATATCTCCTATACCCTGCATTACTGTTGTCCCTGGATCAGGCCTGTTTTCTCACCCTTCCACCGGCTCCAATTAGAGTTGTTATTAATATACATGTAAATGCAACGTTTGGGAGCTTGTTGTCAGACAGACATAGATGGTTAGCGAGAGTGACAGCTCTTCTGTCTCCTCACCCAGTAGTCTGAACGTCCCTCCCATCTGCCTGTAATCCACACAGACCCATCATGACAAGCTGCTTCCTCTAACAAGGCTCTCATCAGTTCGTCAGTTCTGTTTCAGGGAATGTACATGGCTAATAAAGAAGATGAACTGTATTTACCCTCCAGGAATCAGATGAGGTGGCCCTCGTGGCCCTTTGTGAATTTGACAGGTTTTATGAGTGTCTAATGACGTGTACTAGGGCAGCTTGACATGGGGTACAGGAGAGCCACAACTCATCCTGAATTGAGTCACTTGGGCCTCGACTGAAAATTCATTGTTTTCCCATTTTCTCATTTTCCATTGTGCGGCTGACACACTTTATCAAGCTCACAATTGAAGACCGTGTTATAGGCCTTCCCCTTTGGGAAACATCTTGCTTGTATGTTCATGGTCTTTCCTCACATTTAGTGATGCACTTGAGAAAATTGCAATAAGAAGGAAAACCACTTCAAATAAATGAAAGGTTTATTTAATTGAGCTCCTCTTCCCCCTGACTTACCACATGCCCTATCACACACCCCTCACCCTCACCTCCATGTTGTCATGCTTCCATCTGGATCGGCCCTGTGTGGAGCCAGAGGGGGAAATACTGGGCCCCAGCCTCCCAGAGGAACACTGTCCTGGGCCGCTTCACTCCCAACCTGGCCTCCATCGCCAGGGGAGCGCCAGGGATGGCTTTCCCAGCTGACAGAGTGAGGAGCTGGGGCTGGTGCTCCTGGCCTGAGGGTCTCCTCTGTGTCCTCTCCTGATGAGTGATAAGGATTATGCCAGCACCCTGGAGCCTCTACTGGCACCCTACGACCCCCCTGCTGAGTACTAGCTAGGGCAGCATGGTTTGAGATCTGTCACCTGGATGTCTCACATCCAGACAGGCATCACATCAACATTCTGCTGAAAGGCTAAGGCCAGGATAATATTGTGATGTTGTTACGCTTAGTTAACATGAATGAGTGACATTCTGTATGTAGCAAATTACATGAGAAGCCATTTTAACACCTGTAAACACACAGTACACACTAGTCTCTGTCATATCAACTACCCAACACATCAACCAAAGGAGCTAGACTTCTAGACGGTTCATTTGGGGCGATAGTAGTGTTGAGTTTCAGCTGTGTGTCTAAACCCTGAGGTAGGACTTTTAATGTTTACTTCAATAAAAGTGGCAGTAATTTTAATGGTGGCTACATTTTTCGATCGGTAAGTGATACCTGCTTTTTTAAAGTGCTACAGTTGTATCACCACAGTAATGGTAGCACACGCTGTTTGGTAAAATGAAACAAAGGGAGCAGGACGAAAAGAGACCATAGAGAAATCAATCCTACTGTCCTCCTCCTCCACCCAGCCTCCCTATACGCACTCACACAGGGAGCCTTAATCCTGGCTCTCAGCGGTGTAAACGATAGCCTTGTGTGACATTAAAAACAGGCCCCTGATTTGATACAACTGGCAGAGTCATTCACACTGTGCATTCCAGGGTGGGATCCTAGCCATGAAACGACATCAAGATTCTGTTTCACTTTCCTGCCTGTAATTTCACCTGATCTGCAGGGCACAGGGTACCTATCCTGTCTTTTCCCCCATATTACTCCCTCTCTATTAGCCTGGGAATGTATCACATAGTCTTTAATCTAGTGGTATCTGTATCCCCCTTTTCCTGCCTCAGTTGGACCCATGTTCTCTTCATAATTCCTGTTTCTCAGCTCTTCAGAAAGCTCTTCCTATTCCTATTGCCGCTGTGCATGCTGTCATTGGCTGGTGTGGTGTGGGCACAGTGGGTAGTGGGTAAGGGCATTTCTCCCAGTCTCCTCCCAGCCACCCCAGGGCCACAATCCTGCTGTTATCTCAGCCGTGAATCCCCCTGCAGTCCCCTGATCACACATTAATGGGCTGGTTGATAAGGAGAACCCCGCCACACTGTGCCTCACTCTACCTGTATTATATCACAGCCGTGAATCCCCCTGCAGTCCCCTGATCACACATTAATGGGCTGGTTGATAGGGAGAACCCCGCCACACTGTGCCTCACTCTACCTGTATTATATCACAGCCGTAAATCCCTCTGCAGTCCCCTAATCACACATTAATGGGCTGGTTGATAGGGAGAACCCCGCCACACTGTGCCTCACTCTACCTGTATTATATCACAGCCGTGAATCCCTCTGCAGTCCCCTAATCACACATTAATGGGCTGGTTGATAGGGAGAACCCCGCCACACTGTGCCTCACTCTACCTGTATTATATCACAGCCGTGAATCCCTCTGCAGTCCCCTGATCACACGTTAATGGGCTGGTTGATAGGGAGAACCCCGCCACACTGTGCCTCACTCTACCTGTATTATATCACAGCCGTGAATCCCCCTGCAGTCCCCTAATCACACGTTAATGGGCTGGTTGATAGGGAGAACCCCGCCACACTGTGCCTCACTCTACCTGTATTATATCACAGCCGTGAATCCCCCTGCAGTCCCCTGATCACACATTAATGGGCTGGTTGATAGGGAGAACCCCGCCACACTGTGCCTCACTCTACCTGTATTATATCACAGCCGTGAATCCCCTGCAGTCCCCTGATCACACGTTAATGGGCTGGTTGATAGGGAGAACCCCGCCACACTGTGCCTCACTCTACCTGTATTATATCACAGCCGTGAATCCCCCTGCAGTCCCCTGATCACACGTTAATGGGCTGGTTGATAGGGAGAACCCCGCCACACTGTGCCTCACTCTACCTGTATTATATCACAGCCGTGAATCCCCCTGCAGTCCCCTGATCACACGTTAATGGGCTGGTTGATAGGGAGAACCCCGCCACACTGTGCCTCACTCTACCTGTATTATATCACAGCCGTAAATCCCCCTGCAGTCTCCTAATCACACATTAATGGGCTGGTTGATAGGGAGAACCCCGCCACACTGTGCCTCACTCTACCTGTATTATATCACAGCCGTAAATCCCCCTGCAGTCCCCTGATCACACATTAATGGGCTGGTTGATAGGGAGAACCCCGCCACACTGTGCCTCACTCTACCTGTATTATATCACAGCCGTAAATCCCCCTGCAGTCCCCTGATCACACGTTAATGGGCTGGTTGATAGGGAGAACCCCGCCACACTGTGCCTCACTCTACCTGTATTATATCACAGCCGTAAATCCCCCTGCAGTCCCCTAATCACACGTTAATGGGCTGGTTGATAGGGAGAACCCCGCCACACTGTGCCTCACTCTACCTGTATTATATCACAGCCGTAAATCCCTCTGCAAGTCCCCTGATCACACATTAATGGGCTGGTTGATAGGGAGAACCCCGCCACACTGTGCCTCACTCTACCTGTATTATATCACAGCCGTGAATCCCCCTGCAGTCCCCTGATCACACATTAATGGGCTGGTTGATAGGGAGAACCCCGCCACACTGTGCCTCACTCTACCTGTATTATATCACAGCCGTAAATCCCTCTGCAGTCCCCTAATCACACGTTAATGGGCTGGTTGATAGGGAGAACCCCGCCACACTGTGCCTCACTCTACCTGTATTATATCACAGCCGTAAATCCCCCTGCAGTCCCCTAATCACACATTAATGGGCTGGTTGATAGGGAGAACCCCGCCACACTGTGCCTCACTCTACCTGTATTATATCACAGCCGTAACTCATATCACACTACAACTCTACAGCCCTCCTCTGCTGGAGGTCTGGAGGGACAGGCTCAGATTCTATAACAACATGGCCAACCCTTCAACTTTAACGTCACTGTTTATGAGTTGATAGACCTTGAATGATAGTGTGAATTATGGTGGTCTTACCCGTCATTACAGGTTTAAAGGGTAATGACACACACACACCTCGCTGGGTCATTAGGTTCTGAGGTGAGATTAGTTATGACCTGTTAAGGTCATAGCATTATCATATTTAGCTAGAGGCACAAACATGTCTATCATTGTCCCAATCTGGCCCAGAGGACACATGGTAGTGACAACAGATCTAAATGTGCCTGTGTTGCTTCACGGTCCCTCCTGTAAGGTCTCTGGGGGAGAGGGCAGGCAGGCGGCTGGCTCTCCTCTTCCTCATTCCCTGCCAAGGCAGCAGCAGTGAAAATGACAGGGAGTGATGTGAAAGGCATATTTCCATTTCAAGTTAGGGAAGTCACTGGAGCTGAGCTTATTATACAGATACTGCAGGATCTTAATTTGATCACTATTTTCTTGCTGATAATTTCCTGCAGTAACACAGTTAAATGATCAGTATTTCACTTTTCATGTATCCTACTTTTGTCCAGCTAATAGCCTAACCACTGATCAAACAACATTATGGACTAAGCATTCAAATCCAGTTGCTGAAGGATTGAATAATTCTTCATGAACGAATATAGTAGGCACACGTCAGCGGTCAATGATTTCACACGCTGAAATCAAACGGAACTACCCGGGTCGGAACTTCCATTCCGCAAGGCGGAGGAATTTCAACGTAGCACAAGAAAACAAAATGGCTATTTCCCTTGTTAGCTTTAGCATGCAAGCTAAACCCTCATTTGTGCCTGAAAATGCAGCACTTGGAGATGGAAAGGTTTTACTTATAATGTATTATGTTCAAAACCTTTTTGGCTTTTTTTTTTGGCAATGTTTTAACCGGAACATGCGGCAACAACGAAATGCGCCGTGGTCTACTCACGAGGAAGTGCAAGAGAGACAGAGATATATATCGCTGGTCAAGCTTATATCTCCTGAATTTCAATCGGCTGGCTCTTTGTCCTCTCTCGATAAATTAATAATGACCGAGCCTACCCGCGTCTGAAACGCGCCAGGTAAAATTTGGCCAAACGCTCTATTTCTCAGATTTCTATAATTAGCTTTCTCAGCCCTCCTACAGAAATGTATTCGCTTACGTTACCTACTGACTACGTCAGCGAACAACACGGTGGCGGGGGAATCTTCGACACACACACACACACACACACACACACACACACACACACACACACACACACACACACACACACAATAATGCTTGTCTTTAACACTCCAAAAATGTGTACAATAACTTGGTATATTATGTAATCTGTTTTTCAATTTTATACAGGCTGAATCAAAATGAAAGCGTCATTCTATTTTAGATTCTGATCAGGGGGCTCCAATAATGTTGTGTCTTTGGCTATGCCGGATTAAGTGATATGACATGCTATTCTATAAAATAATTTATCCATAATTAATATTAACTGATTGAGCTAATCATGTAAATGTTATTAACTAGAGAGTCGGGCACCACAAAATAATATTTATAGAGCTGTTATCTTCCGAATAAACTCTTAAAGACCTAGTCATATTTTACATCAATAGCAGTCAATATTAATCGTCATCTTAATTCAGTCTCATCTGAAAGTTGTAAATTCTTGGTTATCTGCACGAACCCTGGCTAACAAGTTGAATCAACAATACAAAATTTGGTTTAATTATTACACATACACATATATAAATCATAACTTGATTACAAATTACGTCATAAAGGAAAACATCCCTAGCGGGCGGAACAGATATGACAGCTGGTTACACAAAAGAAAAGGGGCTGGGTTTGAGTGAAAGAGCGGGAAGACTGAGGAACAAAGGGAAGAGGCTGTGCTATCGTAAATACAGTATCTTATGCATTCTAAATTACTGCCCATTTGGAAAAGGAAAATGCAATAAATATTTACTCTGAACTGCGCTTTGGTAGGTTGGTAGTAGATGGAAGGCTGGGTTGCCCAACCGAGTCCTTTGTCCTTTGAAGAATGTCTCTGCGGGTAAATTGAATACGTTGTAGTAACGTCGTTGTATGGTAGACGGGATACTCTGTCTGTTCCTTCCTAACCCTCGTTTGCAGCGGCTGTTGCTAACTCAACGGCTAGGAGGTATCACTTCTGTAGTGAATAAGAGTTCAAAGTTCATACCATTCGCAATCAAAGCTCAGGCTGATGTTGGCTTCGTTCTGTAGTTATTATCTTAACCATTCTGACATCGGACCGTCGTCCTTATGTCCTCGGTACAGGAGGTTACATTGTCGTCAAGGCTTTATATAGGAAGGGAGAGGAGGGCGTGTTTGAAAAGTTTTATAGCCCATGTCTCTTCATAAGGGCGGGCCACTGATTGAGCAGAGCACTACCGTATGAAAACCCAAATCTCACATTTTAGAAGCTAAAATCCCATTTCATCCCATCACAAATAATTTCATATTCAAACATTTAAATTGAACAACAATTCCATGTGAATCCGATAACTCTGATGTGTAGACTTTCCACTGTAGAGTTTATGTCAACTTATCATTGATGAGAAGGTCTCAGATGACAACCGAACTGACATCATATGCATTAAGTACCACCGCATATGTTCAAGCGGATTACCAGAATATAGTTCACCCCCCCCCCCCCCCACCTTCTGATGTTCCCAGAATCTCTATGTTAACCAAAGGCTTTTGCAACTGTCATAAACCTACCCCCAGACCAACGTCATGACAACAGCTATTTTCAGGTCTCTCCAGAAATGTTTGATCGGGTTCATGTCCAGGCTCTGGCTGGGGCACTCAAGGACATTCAGAGACCTGTCCTGAAGCCACTCCTACATTGTCTTGGCTGTGTGCTTAGGGTTGTTGTCCTGTTGGAAGGTGAACCTTCACCCCAGTCTGAGATCCTGAGTGCTCTGGAGCAGGTTTTCATCAAGGATCTCTCTGTATTTTGCTCCGTTCATCTTTCCCTCGATCCTGACAAGTCCCCCAGTCCCTGCCACTGAAATAAAACCATGCTTACCCTTAGGGATGGTGCCAGGTTTCTTCCAGACGTGTCGCTTCAGTCTTTGTTTCATCATTGTGTCAGATCAGGACAGCCAACTTTATATGAATCAAATTTTTTATTTTATTTTTTATTTCACCTTTATTTAACCAGGTAGGCTAGTTGAGAACAAGTTCTCATTTGCAACTGCGACCTGGCCAAGATAAAGCATAGCAGTGTGAACAGACAACACAGAGTTACACATGGAGTAAACAATTAACAAGTCAATAACACAGTAGAAAAAAAAAAAAATGGGCAGTCTATATACAATGTGTGCAAAAGGCATGAGGAGGTAGGCGAATAATACAATTTTGCAGATTAACACTGGAGTGATAAATGATCAGATGGTCATGTACAGGTAGAGATATTGGTGTGCAAAAGAGCAGAAAAGTAAATATATTTTTTTTAAAAACAGTATAAAAACAGTATGGGAATGAGGTAGGTGAAAATGGGTGGGCTATTTACCAATAGACTATGTACAGCTGCAGCGATCGGTTAGCTGCTCGGATAGCTGATGTTTGAAGTTGGTGAGGGAGATAAAAGTCTCCAACTTCAGCGATTTTTGCAGTTCGTTCCAGTCACAGGCAGCAGAGTACTGGAACGAAAGGCGGCCAAATGAGGTGTTGGCTTTAGGGATGATCAGTGAGATACACCTGCTGGAGCGCGTGCTACGGATGGGTGTTGCCATCGTGACCAGTGAACTGAGATAAGGCGGAGCTTTACCTAGCATGGACTTGTAGATGACCTGGAGCCAGTGGGTCTGGCGACGAATATGTAGCGAGGGCCAGCCGACTAGAGCATACAAGTCGCAGTGGTGGGTGGTATAAGGTGCTTTGGTGACAAAACGGATGGCACTGTGATAGACTGCATCCAGTTTGCTGAGTAGAGTGTTGGAAGCCATTTTGTAGATGACATCGCCGAAGTCGAGGATCGGTAGGATAGTCAGTTTTACTAGGGTAAGCTTGGCGGCGTGAGTGAAGGAGGCTTTGTTGCGGAATAGAAAGCCGACTCTTGATTTGATTTTCGATTGGAGATGTTTGATGTGAGTCTGGAAGGAGAGTTTGCAGTCTAGCCAGACACCTAGGTACTTATAGATGTCCACATATTCAAGGTCGGAACCATCCAGGGTGGTGATGCTAGTCGGGCATGCGGGTGCAGGCAGCGATCGGTTGAAAAGCATGCATTTGGTTTTACTCGCGTTTAAGAGCAGTTGGAGGCCACGGAAGGAGTGCTGTATGGCATTGAAGCTCGTTTGGAGGTTAGATAGCACAGTGTCCAATGACGGGCCGAAAGTATATAGAATGGTGTCGTCTGCGTAGAGGTGGATCAGGGAATCGCCCGCAGCAAGAGCAACATCATTGATATATACAGAGAAAAGAGTCGGCCCGAGAATTGAACCCTGTGGCACCCCCATAGAGACTGCCAGAGGACCGGACAGCATGCCTTCCGATTTGACACACTGAACTCTGTCTGCAAAGTAATTGGTGAACCAGGCAAGGCAGTCATCCGAGAAACCGAGGCTATTGAGTCTGCCGATAAGAATATGGTGATTGACAGAGTCGAAAGCCTTGGCGAGGTCGATGAAGACGGCTGCACAGTACTGTCTTTTATCGATGGCGGTTATGATATCGTTTAGTACCTTGAGCGTGGCTGAGGTGCACCCGTGACCGGCTCGGAAACCAGATTGCACAGCGGAGAAGGTACGGTGGGATTCGAGATGGTCAGTGACCTGTTTGTTGACTTGGCTTTCGAAGACCTTAGATAGGCAGTGCAGGATGGATATAGGTCTATAGCAGTTTGGGTCCAGGGTGTCTCCCCCTTTGAAGAGGGGGATGACTGCGGCAGCTTTCCAATCCTTGGGGATCTCAGACGATATGAAAGAGAGGTTGAACAGGCTGGTAATTGGGGTTGCGACAATGGCGGCAGGTAGTTTCAGAAATAGAGGGTCCAGATTGTCAAGCCCAGCTGATTTGTACGGGTCTAGGTTTTGCAGCTCTTTCAGAACATCTGCTATCTGGATTTGGGTAAAGGAGAACCTGGAGAGGCTTGGGCGAGGATCTGTGGGGGGGGCGGAGCTGTTGGCCGAGGTTGGAGTAGCCAGGCGGAAGGCATGGCCAGCCGTTGAGAAGTGCTTATTGAAGCTTTCGATAATCGTGGATTTATCGGTGGAGACCGTGTTACCTAGCCTCAGTGCAGTGGGCAGCTGGGAGGAGGTGCTCTTGTTCAACCATGGACTTCACAGTGTCCCAGAACTTTTTGGAGTTGGAGCTACAGGATGCAAACTTCTGCCTGAAGAAGCTGGCCTTAGCTTTCCTGACTGACTGCGTGTATTGGTTCCTGGCTTCCCTGAACAGTTGCATATCACGGGGGCTATTCGATGCTATTGCAGTCCGCCACAGGATGTTTTTGTGCTGGTCGAGGGCAGTCAGGTCTGGAGTGAACCAAGGGCTGTATCTGTTCTTGGTTCTGCATTTTTTGAACGGAGCATGCTTATCTAAAATGGTGAGGAAGTTACTTTTAAAGAATGACCAGGCACCCCAACTGACGGGATGAGGTCAATGTCCTTCCAGGATACCTGGGCCAGGTTAGAAAGGCCTGCTCACAGAAGTGTTTTAGGGAGCGTTTGACAGTGATGAGGGGTGGTCGTTTGACTGCGGCTCCGTGGCGGATACAGGCAATGAGGCAGTGATCGCTGAGATCCTGGTTGAAGACAGCGGAGGTGTATTTGGAGGGCCAGTTGGTCAGGATGACGTCTATGAGGGTGCCCTTGTTTACAGAGTTAGGGTTGTACCTGGTGGGTTCCTTGATGATTTGAGTGAGATTGAGGGCATCTAGCTTACTTTGTAGGACTCAATGATATGCAGCCTTTTACTAGTTTGTTTTGTATTATTCCCGTTGAGAGAGAAACACCATAGGAGTTACTCAGATACTACTGGTGAGCAGAGAGTGTTTGAGGAAAGGTCTAGTAGACTGGGGCATGTTAGATAAGAAGGGGTTCAGACTGCTCTCTTCTCTGGGTGGATCTGGTAACAGTTACTGCTGGGTTCGTTGGTGTGTTGGTCATTACCAAGGAACTTTTTAAGTTAGAGAGCAGGATCATCACAGAGGATTTGAGTTTTTTTTAATTACCTCCATGTTGAGCCCCAGCCTCCCTCAAGCTCATCTCTAGTGTGTTAAATGTGTGTGTGCATGTGCATGCGTAGGGTGTGTATGTGCTTGTGTGTGATTAGAGTAGAGTGTGTGCCAGAGAAAGAGAGTGTCAAAACAAAGAGAAGAATCTAGCCTGAGGCACCAATCGATCAGATGCTAGCAGCAGAATTCCCAGAAGCCCACTGGTGAGGCTGTGGATCAAATTAGTTCATCTCACATTCTATGTCAGGAGAGAGGAGAGGAGTAGGGGAAGAATGAAAGGAGGGGGGTAAGATGAAGGGAGAGGAGAGTATAGGAGAAGAGGGTGGAGGAGAGAGCAGGAGAGAGGCGGGTGGAGGTATCCTTAAGAAAGAGTTGAATTGGCTGCACACACACACACACACACACACACAGTGTTCACCCCTGGGGAGGGATTAGTGACGCCACCTCCCCCTCACCAAGGTGTCTGTCAAACATCTTTCCAACACTAATACTGTGTAACTGATATGTGAACAAACATACATGCACATGCACGTTCACACAGATGCTAATGGCTTCACTCACATCTCACTTGAATGCCTTTAGTCCGAGCATGAGTATACTCATGTTATCTTCCATTCAAATTTCCCCAAAACAACTTGTTAGTAAAAACATCAGATAAAATCTAAGCCTTAATCAAGAAGATTGAAAGTGAACTGCAGCTGTAAACAGCCAGGAAGGAAGGAGAGAAAAACACTAACTAGCACACAGCTCTGTCCCACAGTTTGGCCAATCTAAATGGTTAATAGTACACCCTTAAAACCCTTGCTTCGGATGGCTCTAAATTAAGCAGGATATAAATCAATGGGGGAGGGGAGAGCAGGCAGATAGAATGCAGAGCTCTTCAAAGGCCTGTTTAATAAAACATACTGGCATGCCTGTGTTCTCTGGTGAAGGGCTGTGGTGGGTGTTGGGCAGCGGCAGAGTCTTGGATGTATAGCCTAGTGAGGGGTGTTAGCGTACCGCTTACCCCTGATTATGTGCTGTCTGATCAATGGGCTAGGCTGCGCTAGCCTGGTTAGCCACGCTGTCCTGGTTAGCATGCAGGCTGCAGGATCAAAGGGATGCGATGGGAGCTGGTTACTAATGGTGGATAATTAGGAGCGGCTCAGACAGAAAGATGCAACGGGCTTAAACATCTGAGACGGACGCATGTTTTACAGTGAGATGGAGGAATAGATGAGCTTTTTGCTCTGGGTATGGGTGTTTCTCTCTCTCTTCTCTCTGTATCTCTCTATAACACCCACACACAGACATGCAGTAATAACTCCCTGAGCGTCTCTTTAGAAGTGAAACTCTTGAATAATTACAGTAATACCCACTCATCAGTAAGAAACCAGTGTAGGAATTAGAGAACGACCGATAATTGGCCGAGCCGATATATTGGGCCGATATTGGCCTTTTCAAGTCTATCAGCTATCGACTCTTCAGCTTTCCCGATAGACCCTCTACGTAGCAAAACTGCAGCAGTAGCAAGCTAGTTCACTCTTAAACAGAAATGTGTAGTATTGAGGGATTTATGAATTGACACAATGTCCAAAATCAAACTCCTGTTGCAAATATGATTTTATTGAATTCACTAATAATAAGGCTCATGTTGACCTGCCCAGACATGTTGACCTGCCCAGACATGTTGACCTGCCCAGACATGCATGCAATAAATAAGATAGCTAGTAAGCAGATAGCTATGTGACCTGTTAGCAGATAGCTATGTGACCTGTTAGCAGATAGCTATGTGACCTGTTAGCAGATAGCTATGTGACTAGTTAGCAGATAGCTATGTGACCTGTTAGCAGATAGCTATGTGACCTGTTAGCAGATAGCTATGTGACCTGTTAGCAGATAGCTATGTGACCTGTTAGCAGATAGCTATGTGACTAGTTAGCAGATAGCTATGTGACCTGTTAGCAGATAGCTATGTGACCTGTTAGCAGATAGCTATGTGACTAGTTAGCAGATAGCTATGTGACCTGTTAGCAGATAGCTATGTGACCTGTTAGCAGATAGCTATGTGACCTGTTAGCAAAGATTATGATAACTAACCTTTTTATGCCAATATATTACATTATCCAGCCGGTAATTTGTGTGACCAGACCTTCTCAAATAGTACTTAAGTACCCTGGCCTATATCATGTCCTTCCATACAAGCGTGGCATGCTGAAGTGATGCTTCTATGCAAATGTTGTTGATCGGTAGGCTAATATAAGTCCCAAATGGAAGTCAAACTTATTGTTTGTCATCTGTAGCACCGTAGACTCCACTGATCAGCCAAAACAAGCTCAATAACTCAATGCACACACTCCTACCTGTATTGTGAATAGGGCTATGCTATCTTCATTTGCCCAATTCATCAAGAGATTTACCATTCAAACAACATTATTACCATTATGTTGGTGTATAGTTAAATAACAGACAAAAAGTCAAATGTATTGTTTGATTTTAAAATGTATGCATTAATGCGTAGAAGGCTGTCTGTGGGAAATTCCATCATCGGAATTTTCAAATGTAATGGTATTGAATATCGGCATAAAGTATCGGCCTCCTTGACTCCCAAAAATTGGTATAGTCATCCACCCTAACAAATCCATATTGGTCGTTCTCTAGTAGGAATTACTTTCACAACACTGTTATAGTGATATTGCTTCACCTTACTGCCTTATTATACAGACTTCACTATCACCA
This sequence comes from Oncorhynchus nerka, assembly GCF_034236695.1. NCBI lineage: Eukaryota > Metazoa > Chordata > Actinopteri > Salmoniformes > Salmonidae > Oncorhynchus > Oncorhynchus nerka. Next base: position 20,937,259 of record NC_088406.1, on the reverse strand, counting down.
TTTCCTCCTCCACTGTGGACAACCAATATTCCACATAAACATGAACAGTAAAGACACAGTAGAAGCAACATAGCACCATAATAAAGTCTGTGGTAAGAGAGTGACAATGAGTGACTGGGGTATAGTGAGTCTACTCTGTATTTTTGGGGTAGCGTGTTAATGATGTTCCATTGGCTCCTCTCCCTGTTTGAGTTGTAGTGGTTCATATTGACCCGGCGTCGCCTGCCTCCAATTCTGCTGACTTCCCTCATGGCCCACCGCACGAAGATGCTCTCTCAGCACCATGTTTTAGGGGGAATGGGGGGATGAATGGGGGATCGGTGGAGTAGAGAGGGCACAGATGAGGCAGTGTGGCAAGTCCACGGGATGCTGGGTTAATTAATTGTGGCCCTGTACCACCAATTAGTCCCAGCTCCCTTTAATTGGTGCTGAATGGGTTCCAAAGGCCGATGTGGGGAGATACGGGGTGCAGGGTTGGAGACACACACACAGACGTGCCATCTTCTATCCCTCAGGCATTACGACACCATGCTCATTTGCATTTAAAGCAGGTCTGATAACCACAGCTCACTGGTCTCAGAGCAGCAGTAAAGACCTGACATGTCATTAGCAATTATAGCCACTGGCTGCCATGTTGCTGCCTCATGTATTAGCTTCTAGTGGGTTCTACTGGGTCTCTACTGATGTGGTCCTGGGTGGCTCGGTCTGTAGAGCATGGTGTGTGCAACACCTTGGATTGTGGGTTCTGTTCCCACTGCTGCCATCTATTCATTTTGACAAAAGTTTCTGCTAAATGGATGTTGATTGACACAAAGCTGTAAGGTGTGTCTGTTCTTGCTCTTCTTATCTCTCACCCTCTCATTTCTGCCTCATGTCTTTGATGTGGGAAATGACAGGAGTACATAGCTGGAGCATTGCGTTGCTCAACAGGAGACATTACTGTATGTAATGAAAGGCTTTAAAGGAGATGTTACTGTATGTAATGAAAGGCTTTAAAGGACAAGTTACTGTAGCATTGCTCAGCTCTAAAGGACAAGTTACTGTAGCATTGCTCAGCTCTAAAGGACAAGTTACTGTAGCACTGCTCAGCTCTAAAGGACAAGTTACTGTAGCACTGCTCAGCTCTAAAGGACAAGTTACTGTAGCACTGCTCAGCTCTAAAGGACAAGTTACTGTAGCACTGCTCAGCTCTAAAGGACAAGTTACTGTAGCATTGCTCAGCTCTAAAGGACAAGTTACTGTAGCATTGCTCAGCTCTAAAGGACAAGTTACTGTAGCATTGCTCAGCTCTAAAGGACAAGTTACTGTAGCATTGCTCAGCTCTAAAGGACAAGTTACTGTAGCATTGCTCAGCTCTAAAGGACAAGTTACTGTAGCATTGCTCAGCTCTAAAGGACAAGTTACTGTAGCATTGCTCAGCTCTAAAGGACAAGTTACTGTAGCATTGCTCAGCTCTAAAGGACAAGTTACTGTAGCATTGCTCAGCTCTAAAGGACAAGTTACTGTAGCATTGCTCAGCTCTAAAGGACAAGTTACTGTAGCATTGCTCAGCTCTAAAGGACACGTTACTGTAGCATTGCTCAGCTCTTAAGGACAAGTTACTGTAGCATTGCTCAGCTCTTAAGGACAAGTTACTGTAGCATTGCTCAGCTCTAAAGGAGAAGTTATTGTATCATTGCTCAGCTCTAAAGGACAAGTTACTGTAGCATTGCTCAGCTCTAAAAGAGAAGTTATTGTATCATTGCTCAGCTCTAAAGGACAAGTTATTGTATCATTGCTCAGCTCTAAAGGACAAGTTATTGTATCATTCCTCAGCTCTAAAGGACAAGTTATTGTAGCATTGCTCAGCTCTAAAGGACAAGTTATTGTATCATTGCTCAGCTCTAAAGGACAAGTTATTGTAGCATTGCTCAGCTCTAAAGGACAAGTTATTGTAGCATTGCTCAGCTCTTAGATGTATTATGTAATGACAGTGTGACATCACTCTGAGACTGGTTGTTGAACTGCTCTCTGCTGCTGTGCGTATAATCAGCACCTGTCTAGGATTACTTACTTACATAACCTGCTACCATTTCTCTCTGTTCCTATGCATCACACTTAATTTGTTGTCGTGTCATCTTCAGAGTTACACATACACCTACAGATGATGTAATAGTGTTAAGGATAGTGGTGGAAAAAGTTCCCAATTGTCATACTTGAGTAAAAATAAATCAAATTTGATTTAATTTGTCACATGTGCCGAATACAAAAGGTGTAAAATAAACCTTGCTGTGAAAGGCTGAATACAGCAGGTGTAGAACTTACTGTGAAAGGCTGAATACAACAGGTGTAGAACTTACTGTGAAGGCTGAATACAACAGGTGTAGAACTTACTGTGAAAGGCTGAATACAACAGGTGTAGAACTTACTGTGAAAGGCTGAATACAACAGGTGTAGAACTTACTGTGAAAGGCTGAATACAACAGGTGTAGAACTTACTGTGAAAGGCTGAATGCAACAGGTGTAGAACTTACTGTGAAGGCTGAATTACAACAGGTGTCGAACTAACTGTGAAAGGCTGAATACAACAGGTGTCGAACTTACTGTGAAATGCTGAATACAACAGGTGTAGAACTTACTGTGAAATGCTGAATACAACAGGTGTAGAACTTACTGTGAAAGGCTGAATACAACAGGTGTAGAACTTACTGTGAAATGCTGAATACAACAGGTGTAGAACTTACTTTGAAGTGCTGAATACAACAGGTGTAGAACTTACTGTGAAATGCGGAATACCACAGGTGTAGAACTTACTGTGAAAGGCTGAATACAAGAGGTGTAGAACTGACTGTGAAATGCTGAATACAAGAGGTGTAGAACTGACTGTGAAATGCGGAATACAACAGGTGTAGGACTTACTGTGAAATGCTGAATACCAGAGGTGCAGAACTTACTGTGAAATGCTGAATACAACAGGTGTAGGACTTATTGTGAAATGCTTACTTGCAAGCCCTTAACCAACAATGCAGTTTTAAGAAAAATAAGAGTTAACAACATATTTACTAAATAAACCAAAGTTTAAAAAAGTAACACAATAAAAGAACAATAACTAAGGCTATATACAGGTGTTACTGATACCGAGTCAATGTGCGGGCTACAGGTTAGTTGATGTAATTGATGTAATGTGTACATGTAGGTAGAGGTAAAGGGACTATGCTGCCCTAGAGCGTTGGACTAGTAATCAAAAAGTTGCACATTCAAATCCCCGAGCTGACAAGGTACAAATCTGTCATTCTGCCCCTGAACAAGGCAGTTAACCCACTGTTCCTAGGCCGTCATTGAAAATAAGAATTTGTTCTTAACTGACTTGTCTAGTTAAATAAAGGTAAAATAAATAAAGATAATGAACAGAGAGTCGCAGCAGTGTAAAAGAGGGGGGGGGGGCAATGCAAATGATCCTGGTAGTCCTTTGATGAGCTGTTCAGGAGTCTTATAGCTTGGGTTAAGGAACCTTTTGGTCCTAGACTTGGCCCTCCAATTTTTTGGGCCTTCTGGGCCGTACACACTACCCTCTGTAGTTCCTTGCAGTCGGATCCCGAGCAGTTGCCATACCAGGCGGTGATGCAGCCAGTCAGTCAGTCAAAGATCAGTCAGTCAAAGATACCTTAATAGAAAATGACTCAAGTAAAAGTGAAAGTAACTTTCACTACTTCAGTAAAGGTATTTGGTTTTAAAAATTAAAAGTATAAATGATTTCAAATACCTTATATTAAGCAAACCAGGCAGCACCATTTCCTTGTTTTTCTTATTTTACTGATAGCCAGAGGCACATTCCAACTCTAAGATATCATTTACAATGAAGCATGTGTGTTTAGTGAGTCTGCCAGATCAGAGGAAGTAGGGATGAACTGGGATGTTCTCTTGATAAGTGTGTGAATTAGACCATTTCCCTGTCATTCTAAGCATTCAAAATGGCTGTCAGGGAAAATGTATGGAATAAAAATTACATAATAAATATAAAAGTTGTCAAAAATATAAATAGTATAGAAAAGTACAGAAACCCCCCAAAACTACTTAGTACTTTCAAGTATTTTTATTGAAGTACTTTACAGCACTAGTTAAGGATAGGGTAAAGAGTCCTAGCTGGCCTGTTGACCCCTAAAATATAGTGTTCTCAACTCTCTTTCCTCTTCTCTTCCCAGGATCCCGTCTGCGCCAGGAGGACTCCCCACCCCGGATCGTAGAGCACCCCTCTGACCTGATCGTGTCCAAGGGGGAGCCCGCCACCCTCAACTGCAAGGCGGAGGGGCGGCCCAGCCCCACGGTGGAGTGGTACAAGGACGGGGAGCGGGTGGAAACGGACCGGGACAACCCTCGATCTCAACGCATGCTGCTGCCCAGCGGCTCCCTCTTCTTCCTACGTATCGTCCACGGACGACGCTCCAAGCCGGATGAGGGCTCCTACGTCTGCGTCGCCCGCAACTACCTGGGAGAAGCTGTCAGCCACAACGCCTCGTTGGAAGTAGCATGTAAGTGCAGCTCATGTTGGGGCTTTTCTTATTTCCTCTTGGGCCTCTGGGCCTCTGGGTTTGGTGTGAATGGAAGAGAAGGGGGTTTAGACTGGAGCTGGGGCTGAATAGAAGACTCCAGTTTCCTACTCTATTTCCCCCTCAATGTGCTCATTGAGTTGGATAATCTCACAGGAGATGGTTCAGGATGTGTTTGGCCCATTTGCCCCAGTAGGCCTGAGGAGGCCTGGCGGCAGATTGGCCTGAGCATCCCGGGGGGGGGGGCTCCTGTAAAGGGCCCTTGGTAGGGGGTCAGGAGCTACAATAGGAAGAAAGTGCTTTCTGTTGTCCTTCTAGCTCTGGTGTTTGTCAGGGAGATGGATCAGAGTTTTTATACACAAACCAGTGTTTGGTCATCTTTTAGTAGAGAGAGTTACTTACCTCAGTTGTTTCCTTGGTTGTAGACTAGACTAGTGGAGCTCCTCTTTATTGCCTGCTAGACGGTCTTAATGATGGACCTGCTTTGATGTGGAGGGGGCATTCCATCATTGTGAGGGTCAGTGACGACGCTGAAAGGTTTCAAACAAATAGACATGGAATAATATACAGTACATAGAAAGAGGACGGACACTGCTGCTTAGTCATTTAACTCTTAGCATAATGATTGGTGCTCTGTGTTGACAAATTTGTCCTCAAGGATGGTTGGTTTCTGAGGTCAGATCTTAGACATGTTATCTGTACTGTGTCTCTACTGGCTGGTCTGAGGTCAGCTCTTAGACACATTATATGTGCTGTTTGGAGAGGGAACGTTGAGAAAAGGATCTCAGATATCACCGCTTCTCAAGCATGTCTAGGAGCTGTCACCAAGGCCCTCATTGTAATCTAATCGAAAGAGAGTGGTTCGGGGGATGGGCGGTGGTCTTTTTTAGGGTGCTGGGGCTGGAGGGGAGGATCTGATGGTGTGTAGGGAAGTGGGGATGAATACTAAATGCCACATGAGCAGGCAAGATACATTATGTATGTCAGCTGTGGAGTTACTATACTTTCTTAGTATTTGGTTGTGAATGATGTGTATACTTATAACTCTTGATGTACCATCAGGTGTGTACTTCAACAGAGCAGTATTTCAAGATAATTGAAATAGCAATAATTAAAAAGATGAATAAAAAAGGATTCAATTGTTGCTTTCAATGCCTCTGCCTTTGAAATGAGAGAGCCTGGTACCATGGGAGGACCATGGGAATATAGTAGCAGTGGGTTGGTCACAGAAGACCGCAGCTGAAACCATACCCTGTGTGTTAGTGGTGGTGGGGACAGTGTCATGTCCTCATCTCTTAGATCTCACCCCAGAGTCAGGCTCTGCTGCCCCAAACTGATGACTGTTCCTCTGCTGTCTTTTATTCACTCAGTCACTCACCCTGCATGGTTAGAGGCCTGCCTTTAGAAAGACTGAAGGCCTCCCAATGAATACATCAAATAGAAATATCAAGGAAAATAAACAGAGAGTCAAACAGGGCCTCAGTTTCCATAAATTAGAATGCTAAAAATATTCCCCCCAAAAGTGGACGATATGGGGTATTTATTTCAGAGGTGGGTTCTTCAAGTAGAAGAACAAGAGGTTTGCCTGGAGCAGGATGGTAGCAGGACTGGAGCGGTGCAGGCCAGAGTAGAGACAGTGGCTGGCCTGGCCCTGCCCACAGCACTGGGCTGCTTATTCTGGACCAGGTTCAAAAGGACCCATAATGACAAGGTTCTGAGCTGCAGCCCTCTCTCGCTGTCTCACTCTGTTTCTCTGACCCCCATTCTCTACCACTCACACTCCCCCACATATCATTTTGTTGTCGGAGCAGCCAGGATAGAACCCTGCAGGAGAGAGAAGGAGAGAGCAGAGAAAACTAAGCACTGAGCTTTTACAAGACCTTGTTTAAACTTCAGGACAGGGACAGAGTTCCCTACGTGCCATGGCCTGAGTATACAGGCCTTTTAAAAACATTATTTGGACTTTGCATGCTTGTGTTTGCTGAAAAATGTTAGCCGAATCTCAAATTTATCCTAGTTTATCCATTTCACATTTTAGCGTTTTATTCCAAGGATTTTTCGGCTATTTCCACGGTGAGTTCATGAAACTCCAGAGAAGGAAGTTAACGTATTAACAGTGTTTACTCTACCAAGCTCTCAGAGCCCTGCAAGAACACTGTTATTCTGACGACCTGGCTTTTACAGTTCTCCTACACTCGAGCGACTGTAAACATAAGTTACAACAAGCCATGTTTTGCCAGGTTGGGGCGAGCTAACCCAGTTTGTTTGGTTTATCATTAATGACACACAGTACAGAGCCGCAATCTCTCCATCCGACCCTCTTAATATAGACAAGGTTAATGCATTCACCATGAATCATGGTAGTCGTGTTTATTCTATACTATATTACTGTATACTATACTATACTTAAACAATAAGGCATATGGTATATGGCCAATATACCAGGGCTAATTGCTGTTCTTATGGATTGTTTTATTCTTTTTTTAATTAACCTGTATTAAGGGATACAGCCCTTAGCCGTGGTATATTGACCATATACCACAAACCCCTGAGGTACCTTATTGCTATTAAAAACTGGTTGCCAACATAATTAGAACAGTAAAAATACATGTTTTGTCTTACCCATGGTATAAGATATGATATACCACTGCTTTCAGCCAATCAGCATTCAGGGCTTGAAACACCCAGTTTATAATATACTGTAATTGCCTAGTTAAATAAGGTTAAATACAAATAAATAAACAAGTATATAATATACTATACTATACTATATAACACTATACTATAGTGTGCTGTACTACAGTACTATACTATATGTTCTATACTATACCATACTGTACTATAATATAATATACAGTACTGTACTATACTATACTGTACTATACCATACTGTACTATACTATAGTGTACCGCAATGTACTGTACTATACTATACCATAGTGTACACTACTGTAGTGTACTATATTATACTATACTGTGCTATACTATAATGTGCTATATTATACTGTACTATACAGTACTGTACTATACTATAGTGTACTATAATATATTGTACTATACTGTACTATACTACACTATAGTGTACTATACTATACTCTACTATACTATACTGTACTATAATATAATATATAGTTCTATACTGTACTATACTATACTGTGCTATACTATAATGTACTATACTAGTATGTACTATGCTATACTGTACTAAACTATACTGTACTATACTATGCCTTGCTATACTATAATATACTATACTATGCTGTACTGTACTATGCTGTACTATACTATGCTGTTCTATACTATAGTGTACTGTACTATACTATACTGTGCTATTCTATAATGTACTATCCTATAGTGTAATATACTATACTGTACTGTACTATACTATAGTGGACTATACTATGCTATAGTGTACTATACTAGACTATACTGTACTATACTATAATGTACTGTACTATTCTATAATGTACTATTCTCTAATGTACTATACTATAGTGTATTATACTATACTGTACTATACTGTACTGTACTATGCTATACTGTACTATACTATACTGTACTGTCTATACTCAAACAGGGACAAGGTTGGATTAATTCTCTCTCTATTGATGTTTGCTTTGTATTTGTAATGGAGACGCCAAGTATTGAGACAGCTTTGTTCCTATTTAATAGCATGGAGAGCAAAGAGAGATAGAGATGTACTGTTTAACTACAGAGAGGACTGATTGACTGACTGATTGACTGACTGATTGACTGACTGGTTGGCTGACTGACTGGCTGACTGACTGACTGGCTGACTGGCTGACTGACTGGCTGACTGAACCTGCTCTCTAGCAGAGTGGCTGCACTGCACTGCAGGCTACATTAAGTCATGTACAGTATCCAGCTGCCTTTCAAAGAATGACAAAAATTCCTCACCCCAGTTTTTTATGCTTTCTTTACTCAAAACATAGAACTCTGGGATTTTTTAAACTGCAGCTGTTAAAACAAGGATCAAAGCCAGAAACAGTTTTAGACTTAACGAAATAGAAAACAAAGGTATTCTAGAGACAGTCTTCCAAAGGGCCGACCATTATCCTCATCTCTGACTTTTTACTGTGTGTTAATGTGTTAACACTGTGTAGGTGCACTGTGTAGGTCTCCATTTTCTCTCCTTCTCTGCCCTCTCTCTCTCTCTCGCTCTCCTTTCTCTCTCTTCCACTCACACACTAACACATACATGCAGTGCTGTGTACAGTTGACTATCAACCTTGGCTGTATCAAAGTAGTTTCCTCTTACCCATTGTACAGTACAGACTACAGAGTGCTGAGAGGCACTAAGAATAGCTTCCTGCTTGCCTGGAGGGTCGGTGGGTGAGATAGTGAAGTGAGGTAATGGACGGCACGCTGCTCCACTTGACAGAGAGATAACCCTGGGGTCTGCTGTTTGTCTAGTGGCCTAGCTGGCTGGCTGGCTGGCTGGCTGCACAGAGCTACTGATCACACAAGCACAGCACAGCACAGGGCTCACTGCTGGGCTCATGAACACATTGATAGACATGGCTCTCTGGAGTTCTGAGTCACTCCATTGAGAAAGAGAACGAGAGATGTACAGTTGAAGTCAGAAGTTTAATTACACTTAGGTTGGAGTCATTAAAACTCATTTTTCAACCACTCCACAAATTTCTTGTTAACAAACTATAGTTTTGCAAGTCGATTAGGACATCTACTTTGTGCATGACGCAAAGAATTTTTCCAACAATTGTTTACAGACAGATTATTTCACTTATATTTCACTGTATCACAATTCTAGTGGGTCAGAAGTGTACATACACTAAGTTGACTGTGCTGTTAAAAAGATTAGAAAATTCCAGAAAATGATGTCATGGCTTTAGAAGCTTCTGATAGACTAATTGACATCATTTGAGTCAATTGTAGGTGTACCTGTGGATGTAGTTCAAGGCCTACCTTCAAACTCAGTGCCTCTTTGCTTGACATCATGGAACAATCAAAAGAAAACAGCCAAGATCTCAGTACGCAAGTATAAAACATCATGTGACCACGCAGCCGACATACCGCTCAGGAAGGGAACGTGTTCTGTCCTAGAGATGAACGTACTTTGGTGTGAAAAGTGCAAATCAATCCCAGAACAACAGCAAAGGACCTTGTGAAGATGCTAGAGTAAACAGGTACAAAAGTATCTATATCCACAGTAAAACGAGTCCTATATCGACATAATCTGAAAGGCCGCTCAGCAAGGAAGAAGCCACTGCTCCAAAACCGCCATAAAAAAGCCAGACTACGGTTTGCAACTGCACATGGGGACAAATATCATACTTTTTTTGAGAAATGTCCTCTGGTCTGATGAAACAAAAATAGAACCGTTTGGCCATAATGACCATTGTTATGTCTGGAGGAAAAAGGGGGAGGATTGCAAGCCGAAGAACACCATCCCAACAGTGAACTGAACTGAAAAAGCACATGCGAGCAAGGAGGCCTACAAACCTGACTCAGTTACACCAGCTCTGTCAGGAGGAATGGGCCAAAATTCACCCAACTTATTGTGGGAAGCTTGTGGAAGGCTACCTGACACGTTTGACCCAAGTTAAACAATTTAAAGTCAATGCTACCAAATACTAATTGAGTGTATGTAAACTTATAACCCACTTGGAATGTGATGAAAGAAATAAAAGCTGAAATAAATCATTCTCTCTACTATTATTCTAACATTTCACATTCTTAAAATAAAAGTAGTGATCCTAACTGACTTAAAACAGGGAATTGTATTAGGATTAAATGTCAGGAATTGTGAAAAACTGAGTTTAAATGTATTTGGCTAAGGTGTATGTAAACTTCTGACTTCAACTGTACATATACATTTATAGTATGACCATATTAGAGGCACATATTTCATTCAGATTTCCATATTTATGTTTTTTTATTTTCCCTTTTGTACTTTTGCACATTGTTACAACACTGTATATATATATATATGACATTTCACATGTCTTTATTCTTTTGGAACTTCTGAGAAAGTTGGAGGGAGGGATGGAGGGAGAGAGGGGGAGAGAGAGAGATAGAGATCCTGTCAAGCTTATATTTGAATAGATCTCTTTTATAACACTTATGTAACATACTTGATATAGTCCTAGACACAATGTCAAGCTATCCTGCTCCTGAGTGGGGGAGGGTTATGACCCGGGGTGCATAGAGAGAGGGTTGATCCTGGAAGACACAGGGCCGTGCCTGGGGCTCATCTATGGAGTGGGGTGGGGTGGAGCAGGGGGGGACAGTTGGCAAGTGCCAGTGTAAAGACTCCCACTGCTCTGAGTACCCGCCTGTCTCCCGAGCAGGAAATCCCTTGTACTACATCTGTTGGCCCTCAAAGAGCCAGGGTCTTTATGTTAACCCCCACACCCACTACCCAAATCCCAATGTATGAAATCCATCAGGATTCTGTTTCATACCGCTGTCCTCTCTCAGTCAGTGTCTTCTCTTCCCTGCCCCCTCATTTCTCCCCTACCCCTCCTTTCCCTTCCCCTCTCTCTCTTTGCCACACATTGAAATATAATTAGTCCCAGTCCTCTCCTGGCCTTCCTTCAACTACACTAATTATTTATTTGCTACAGTGTTTCATGAACTAGTTTTTACATGACCCAGGGATGGCAGCTCTTGTCTGGTCTTCTTTTCACAGAGTTCCAGGAGAACCCTCTCACATCTTGTTCTCTCTTAACGTTGTTGTATAAATTCATTTTAGCCCTCTCTTTTTTTCTGATGCATAAGAGTTGTAAAATTTTAAGTTCTGCTAATTCCAATGACGAGAGGGAGGGAGAGGGAGGGAGAGAGAGGGAGAGAGAGGGAGAGAGAGAGGGAGGAGGGAGGGAGGGAAAGAGGGAGGGGAGAGCTCTGTTAGGGAACATGAAGGGAGAGATGGGGGAGATAGTGAGTGGGAGAGGGCAGGGAAGATTTGTGAGTGGGAGAAGGAGAGGGAGGGAGGGAGGGATAAAGGGAGGGAGGGAAATACAGGGAGGGAGGGATGTTTATTTATTTTCCCTTTTGTACTATTTGCACATCACTAGGGAGAGGGAGGGAGACATAATGGACATTTGAAATGTCTTTCTTCTTTGGAACTTTTGAAAGTGGGAGAGATCTAGGGAGGGAGAGGGAGGGTTTCCCAGAATAAAGACCTTACATTGAAATTGGGAGGGAGGGAGGGAGGGAGAGAGAGGGAGAGGGAGGGAGGGAGAGAGAGGGAGAGAGGGAGAGAAGAAGAAGAAAAGAGCAGCCCAGTGGGTGTTGGTGTGTTGCAGCTCTGTAGCAGTTATTTGTCTCAGGGAGGTTCATGGCAAATTGGTGAAAACAGCCGAGCCAGGGTCTGCTCTGTTAGTCAACATGAAGCTGAGATGTGGGTGAAATACCACAGTGTGCATCACAGCAGCAAGATTTGTGACCTGTTGCCACAAGAAAAGGGCAACCAGTGAAGAATAAACAACACTGTAAATACAACCTATATTTATGTTTATTTATTTTCCCTTTTGTACTATTTGCACATCACTACGACACTGTATATATACATAATGTGACATTTGAAATGTCTTTCTTCTTTGGAACTTTTGAAAGTAATTTTGTTCATGATCTATTTCACTTGCTTTTGCAATGTAAACATTTGTTTCCCATGCCAATAAAGACCTTACATTGAAATTGAGTAGGTGAGTGAAGTGAGTGAGAGAGTGACGTGAGTGAACTTTGAACTCCAAGATACCAGTAGTCTAAAAATGATTTAAATGTACCTCTCTATGCTATGGGTTTTACAGCATGTCCCTATTAGCCATGACATCATACTGTATGTTCCTGGAAGGCTGTTGGCTTGTTTTAATTGGCTGTTGGGTGTGGATGTAGTTCAAGGCTTTTTCTCTGAAATACTCTTAATCCTTTAATGACATGGGAAACAAACCATATAATTACTCTCCCCATAGTACATCACTGTCAGTCCTATATCTGTTCTATCACTATGTATCCATAGTACATCACTGTCAGTCCTATCTCTGTTCTATCACTATGTATCCATAGTACATCACTGTCAGTCCTATCTCTGTTCTATCACTATGTATCCATAGTACATCACTGTCAGTCCTATCTCCGTTCTATCACTATGTATCCATAGTACATCACTGTCAGTCCTATCTCTGTTCTATCACTATGTATCCATAGTACATCACTGTCAGTCCTATCTCCGTTCTATCACTATGTATCCATAGTACATCACTGTCAGTCCTATCTCTGTTCTATCACTATGTATCCATAGTACATCACTGTCAGTCCTATCTCTGTTCTATCACTATGTATCCATAGTACATCACTGTCAGTCCTATCTCTGTTCTATCACTATGTATCCATAGTACATCACTGTCAGTCCTATCTCTGTTCTATCACTATGTATCCATAGTACATCACTGTCAGTCATCACTATGTATCCATAGTACATCACTGTCAGTCCTATCTCTGTTCTATCACTATGTATCCATAGTACATCACTGTCAGTCCTATCTCTGTTCTATCACTATGTATCCATAGTACATCACTGTCAGTCCTATCTCTGTTCTATCACTATGTATCCATAGTACATCACTGTCAGTCATATCTCTGTTCTATCACTATGTATCCATAGTACATCACTGTCAGTCCTATCTCTGTTCTATCACTATGTATCCATAGTACATCACTGTCAGTCCTATCTCTGTTCTATCACTATGTATCCATAGTACATCACTGTCAGTCCTATCTCTGTTCTATCACTATGTATCCATAGTACATCACTGTCAGTCCTATCTCCGTTCTATCACTATGTATCCATAGTACATCACTGTCAGTCCTATCTCCGTTCTATCACTATGTATCCATAGTACATCACTGTCAGTCCTATCTCTGTTCTATCACTATGTATCCATAGTACATTACTGTCAGTCCTATCTCTGTTCTATCACTATGTATCCATAGTACATCACTGTCAGTCCTATCTCCGTTCTATCACTATGTATCCATAGTACATCACTGTCAGTCCTATCTCCGTTCTATCACTATGTATCCATAGTACATCACTGTCAGTCCTATCTCTGTTCTATCACTATGTATCCATAGTACATCACTGTCAGTCCTATCTCCGTTCTATCACTATGTATCCATAGTACATCACTGTCAGTCCTATCTCCGTTCTATCACTATGTATCCATAGTACATCACTGTCAGTCCTATCTCTGTTCTATCACTATGTATCCATAGTACATCACTGTCAGTCCTATCTCTGTTCTATCACTATGTATCCATAGTACATCACTGTCAGTCCTATCTCTGTTCTATCACTATGTATCCATAGTACATCACTGTCAGTCCTATCTCTGTTCTATCACTATGTATCCATAGTACATCACTGTCAGTCCTATCTCTGTTCTATCACTATGTATCCATAGTACATCACTGTCAGTCCTATCTCCGTTCTATCACTATGTATCCATAGCACAGGGTAGAGATGGAGGGTAGAGGGGCTGGCCCATGGTATGACCAATCACTCTATGGCTGACCTGCCTCTGCTCTGACAGCCTGCTGGGATAGCCAGCCAAGTCAACCACATGCCCTCCAGCACCAAGTATACAGACCGTGTCTCTCTCCTTCCAATCTCTCTTTTTACTTCATCTATCTCTATTTTCACTTCATCCATCTCTCTATTCACTTCATCCATCTCTCTATTCACTTCATCCATCTCTCTATTTTCACTTAATCCATCTGTCTATTCACTTCATCCATCTCTCATTTCACTTAATGTATCTCTCTTTTCCTCTGAAATGAGAGGCATATGAAAGGGAGAAAGTCAGATAGTGGAAGATTTCTGTACCACCGACTGCAAAAATGCAGAATTTGCTCAGGATTATTTTCAGTGTGCATCCCACTCCACAATCTGATTTCTCATGGTGGATTCCATCTCATTTCCACTGTCAACCTAGTATTCAACAGTGGATCCATCCACTATCTTCTCTAATCTATTATCAGATTGAGCAGGGTGGGGTTTAGGAGGAACCACAACCATAAAACAATGAAGAGGCCATTGTTGGTTATAAAACAACCTCATAAATGATGGAATGATTTTGTCTACAGGATGAGTTAAATCTCTTCAGCCCGATGGCCTTGCTGGTGTTTGATCGTGCTTGTAGGCAGGCTGTAAAGAGATGTAGAGCTAAATGTACTAGATGAGTACTGCAGCCATAGTCAATCCCCCTCCATATCCATGCCTCTCGGCTCTACTTTGATAGAATACTGATGTAGGAAATGGCTTGTTTCCTCAGACGAGGGTAAGTTGACTGGTATTGAGTCTGCTTAACACATTTTGTGTCCTTGGGTGTTTTCGTAGTCTGTCCTGGCTCCTCTGCAGGGTGACATTACACAGACATCCAGTGATCTGCTTTGAGAAACGACATGGCTCATTCTGCTTTCCGGCTGAGTGCCTGTACACTCCTCTGAGCCCCTCTGTGTGGCACCCGGGTCTCTCGTCACCAGGGTGACCGCTGATTCATCACAAAGTAATCCCTGCCTGGGGTTGCTGGCCTCTGAGCTGAGGAGGAGAGGATCATGGGTAGGATGGGTCCCACAGAGACCAGGAAGTGTCTGTGTGATATGACGATGACGTGTCTAAGGCAGGTCAGGCTAACCCAGGGGGCCAGGTAAGGCTAACCCAGCCTTCTGATTGGAGGAGGAAAGATTAGGTAATGCCAGGAGGCCTATACCCTCATAGCAGGCAGTAGTATATAAGAGATGTGGGTGCTTGAGTCAAATGCCCCAGGCTAAGCCCTGATAGTAGAGTAGGTACATCAACATTCATCCTTTTAGCAGGAGAGAGTGTGTGTGCATTTCCATGTTCTGTATGTGTGTCTATGTTTGGGTGTGTGACCCTATGTTCTTGGGCCCAATGTGTGTCTATGTGCGTGTGCGTGTGCGTGTGTGTGTGTCTCTCAGTGAGGGCCTGGTGAGACTGTGTTATGGGGTCTAATGTCTGGTCCTCTCCAGTGGAGGGCTGCTGGTCTTAGTCTTGATGTGGGGTGTAATCCCCCTTTTGGTCTCTCCTGTGGGTTGGAGTAGAGTCTCTCTCCCTGGTGTCTGGATGTATGATGCTGTTCTGCTACTGTTCTGCTGCTGTTCTGCTGCTGTTCTGCTGCTGTTCTGATGCTGTTCTGCTGCTGTTCTGCTGCTGTTCTGATGCTGTTCTGCTGCTGTTCTGCTGCTGTTCTGATGCTGTTCTGCTGCTGTTCTGCTGCTGTTCTGCTGCTGTTCTGCTGCTGTTCTGATGCTGTTCTGCTGCTGTTCTGCTGCTGTTCTGATGCTGTTCTGCTGCTGTTCTGCTGCTGTTCTGCTGCTGTTCTGATGCTGTTCTGATGCTGTTCTGCTGCTGTTCTGATGCTGTTCTGATGCTGTTCTGCTCTGCTGGAGTAGTCTGTTAATTAAACCTGGGCTAAGCCTTCGCTTCACGTCTTCTATCGGAACTTCTCATTGCAGGACGATGGGGGCTAGAGAGGATTAAAGTGTTTAGAATGTAGGAACATATGATATTTAAAGGGATACTTCAGGAGTTTGGCAATGAAGCCCTTTATCTACTTCCCCAGGGTCAGTTGAACTCGTGGATAATATTTGTATGTCTCTGTATGCAGAAGTTGCTAACTAGCGTTAGCACAATTGCTGACTAGTGTTAGTGTAAAGACAGGAAGTCTGTAATAACTGCTAGTATGCTAGTGGATGCCATAGACTTCCAGTCATTGCACCAGCGCTAGTTACCATTGGCTCGTGAAACTTCTTACTCTAACTTCTGTCATACAGAGACATAACATTTTTATACATGAGTACATCTGACTGGGGAAATAGATAAATGGCTGTATGGCTGTAAAAACCTGAATTATCCCGTTTGGTCAAAGAGGGATGGAAAACCCAAGGTGAACTCTCATTGAACTTGTGTTGCCATAGTTTTCTTCCTCACGGTATTGGTCCAAATGGCCACCTGCTATCATTATTAACTGACAAACTAGTTATATACTTCCTTCAGACTTTTCAGTGATACAAAACTTGGAAGATGGTACTGAGCGGATGTTTCCTATATTTAATTTAATTCCATTTGATGTAAGGATGGCTGGTTTGCATGCTGTGTGTTGTATGTGACTCTGGGGACAGTATGGGGTGTTGAAAGGGACAGTATTGGGAGATCATTGGGCTGTCCAGAGGTGCAGGCTGACTGAGTCTCTCCTTCTGTTCCATAGACAGATAAAGCAGGAAGCAGCTGCTTCTGGATAACTGCTGCTGATACCTACCGTACCCCCTATCTGATGTCTCTCTGCTTTCTATCCAACATTTTCTCTCTCTCTCTCTCTCTCTCTCTCTCTCTCTCTCTCTCTCTCTCGCTCTCTCTCTCTCTCTCTCTCTCTCTCTCTCACGCTCACGCTCTCTCTCTCTCACGCTCTCGCTCTCTCTCTCTCTTTTTCTCTCTCTCTCTCTCTCTGTCCATCTGTGGGAATGAGGCTTCCAGGTGGCCAAGAGAGAGCAAGGGGGGGGACAGGGCCGGAATCTAGGAAAGGTATGAGAGAGAGATTGCATTTGACATAGTGCCTTTGTCACTGAGCCAAGTTGTCTTTCAAGGTGCATTGCAGAGCCTTGGGCTGGGGGGATGGAGGGAGTGCGAGGAAAGGAAAAACAGCTGAAACTTTATCACAGATGTAGCATGTTGCACTGCCTGGAGCGTGACAGACAGGGAAAAGAGATGGTGAGGTAAGCAAGAAACACAGATCCAGATTAGGCCTCTGTAAGATACATACAAATACGTTATCCTGTTCGTCTTCTAGTGTCAACTGAAATAGTCTCTCCTGTTCGTCTTCTAGTGTCTACTGAAATAGTCTCTCCTGTTAGTCTTCTAGTGTCTACTGAAATAGTCTCTCCTGTTCGTCTTCTAGTGTCTACTGAAATAGTCTCTCCTGTTCGTCTTCTAGTGTCTACTGAAATAGTCTCTCCTGTTAGTCTTCTAGTGTCTACTGAAATAGTCTCTCCTGTTAGTCTTCTAGTGTCTACTGAAATATTCTAGTCTTTCCTAATAGTCTTCTAGTGTCTACTCAAGTAGTATAGTCTTCTCTTAGTCTTCTAGTGTCTACTGAAATTGTCTATCCTGTTAGTCTTGTAGTTTTTACTGAAATAGTCTCTCCTGTTAGTCTTCGAGTGTCTACTGAAATAGTTTACTCTCTCCTGTTAGTCTTCTAGTGTCTACTGAAATAGTCTCTCCTGTTAGTACGCTAGTGTGTCCTGAAATAGTCTCTCCTGTTAGTCTTCTGGTGTCTACTGAAGTAGTCTATCCTGTTAGTCTTCTTGTGTCTACTGAAATAGTCTAGACTCTCCTGATAGTCTTCTAGTGTCTACTGAATTAGTCTCTTAATCTTCTGGTATCTACTGAAATAGTCTCTCCTGTTAGTCTTCTAGTGTCTACTGAAATAGTCTCTCATGTTAGTCTTCTAGTGTTTACTGAAATAGTCTCTCCTGTTAGTCTTATAGTGTTTACTGAAATAGTCTCTCCTCTTAGTCATCTAGTGCCTACTGAAATAGTCTCTCCTGTTAGTCTTCTAGTGTCTACTGAAATAGTCTCTCCTGTTCGTCTTCTAGTGTTTACTGAAATAGTCTATTCTGTTAATCTTCTAGTGTCTACTGAAATAGTCTCTCCTGTTAATCTTCTAGTGTCTACTGAAATAGTCTATTCTGTTAATCTTCTAGTGTCTACTGAAATAGTCTCTCTTGTTAATCTTCTAGTGTCTACTGAAGTAGTATAGTCTCCTCTTAGTCTTCTAGTGTCTACTGAAATAGTCTATCCTGTTAGTCTTGTGGTTTCTAGTCAAAGTCTCTCCTGTTAGTCTTCGAGTTTCTACTGAAATAGTTTACTGTCTCCTGTTAGTATTCTAGTGTCTACTGAAATAGTCTAGTTTCTCCTGTTAGTCTTCTAGTGTCTACTGAAATATTCTAGTCTTTCCTAATAGTCTTCTAGTGTCTACTGAAGTAGTATAGTCTTCTCTTAGTCTTCTAGTGTCTACTGAAATTGTCTCTCCTGTTAGTCTTCTAGTGTCTACTGAAATAGTCTCTCCTGTTCGTCTTCTAGTGTCTACTGAAATAGTATCTCCTGTTAGTGAGCTTTCAGTGCTCTACTACTTCACTCACTGGTAAAGGGTTTAGCCTAGAGGAGCAAAACCTCGGGACATTCAATTGTCTTCTAATTGCCCTTGGTTGCTAATGCTAGCAGCGACCTATCTTATCATGGGGGTGCTATTTGAGAGAAGATGCTGCCGGACACTAGTGACAGACATTGGAGCCTCTGGCTGGTTGTACTGGAGCCTGGTCTAAATCAGGCCTGCTGGTATGAGAGAAATGGCTGCTGATTAACATTATGTTGCTCTGTGGCAAACCTGTTATTCTAACCTCTCTGTCATGACGGGGGTCCACCTCTAAGCCCCATATACCCTACATGGGGGTAGGATCATTGGTACATGCCCAGCTCATTAGACCAAGTACTACTACTAAGACCACTACAGTACTTCTCTCACAAAGCTGCTTACCAAAAAAATCTGTAGATGAAAGTTTTGGGTATGTAATTGTAGCCCGGGTAAGGCAGGGTTTGGACTGTAGTGAACAGTGTCTTTGTTTGACCTACTATTATAAAGAATGTTATTTATGCCCCCACTGGCTTCAATGTAATCCATATATGTGTACTGTAGTGATTGTGCTTGAAGCTAAAGCCAGTCTCAAGGGACTCTATAGAAACTAGTCCCATAATAAGAACAGTTGCAAGAGAAGAGATATACCTCTACTTCCCCTTTGTCTCTCCGTGACCTTTCTGGAGAGGGTGTGGCACTGAACCACAATAATATCTATGTAACCAAACACTGCATAGCCTTACATAAAATAAGAGAGAGAGAGAGAGAAAGAGAAAGGGGAGAGATAGAGATAAAAGAAGGGGGTGGTGGGCGTGTGGTGGTGTCTGTGTTGGTGTGTGTTTGGAGATGTGAGGGCATGTCAGATGTCTGACCTCCCCCTGGGCTGGGGGTGGAATTCCCCCTTTCCCCAGTCTCCGCTCTTCCCTCTCCACTCTTCCCTCTACGCTCTTCCCTCTCCACTCTTCCCTCTACGCTCTTCCCTCTCCACTCTTCCCTCTCCGCTCCCCCTCTCCACTCCCCCTCTCCACTCCCCCTCTCCGCTCTTCCCTCTCCACTCTTCCCTCTACGCTCTTCCCTCTCCACTCTTCCCTCTCCGCTCCCCCTCTCCACTCCCCCTCTCCACTCCCCCTCTCCGCTCTTCCCTCTCCGCTCCCCTCTCCGCTCCCCCTCTCCGCTCCCCCTCTCTGCTCTTCCCTCTCCGCTCTTCCCTCTCCGCTCTTCCCTCTCCGCTCCCCCTCTCCACTCCCCCTCTCCGCTCTTCCCTCTCCTCTCTTCCCTCTCCGCTCCCCTCTCCGTTCCCCCTCTCCGCTCCCCCTCTCCGCTCTTCCCTCTCCTCTCTTCCCTCTCCGCTCCCCCTCTCCGCTCCCCCTCTCCGCTCTTCCCTCTCCACTCCCTCTCTTCCCTCTCCTCTCTTCCCTCTCCGCTCTTCCCTCTCCACTCCCCCTCTCCTCTCTTCCCTCTCCTCTCTTCCCTCTCCTCTCTTCCCTCTCCACTCCCCCTCTCCTCTCTTCCCTCTCCTCTCTTCCCTCTCCTCTCTTCCCTCTCCGCTCTTCCCTCTCCACTCCCCCTCTCCTCTCTTCCCTCTCCTCTCTTCCCTCTCCTCTCTTCCCTCTCCGCTCTTCTCTCTCCACTCTTCCCTCTCCACTCCCCCTCTCCGCTCTTCCCTCTCCGCTCCCCCTCTCCGCTCCCCTCTCCGCTCTTCCCTCTCCACTCCCCCTCTCCTCTCTTCCCTCTCCTCTCTTCCCTCTCCTCTCTTCCCTCTCCGCTCTTCTCTCTCCACTCTTCCCTCTCCACTCCCCCTCTCCGCTCTTCCCTCTCCGCTCCCCCTCTCTTAGCATCAAGTTCTAATGTGTGTTTAGTGCCACGGTTCTATTTGTCAGATTGGCTCACCTCTGATGGATGGGCTAGTCAGTCTGTAGGCGTGAGTGTCTGCCCCAGTCCCCTTCACAGCACCTGCCCTCTATACCTCTCCGTTCCATTTATTTTATTCCAGCCATTACAATGAACTTGTCCTCATTTAGCGTCTCCCACCAGCCTCCTCTGCTCTACACTGCACTTTCTCTACTATAATGAGGACAGACCAAGCCCCTTCAGTGGGACAGCTCAGCCTAGTAGCCTTCTATCCACCTCATAGTGGACTGGCCTACTGGTCCTCATAGTGGACTGGCTTACTGGTCCTCATAGTGGACTAGCTTACTGGTTCTCCATGTTGGGGCAGGACCAGACCAGACATTGGTGTTGTGTTATTGAGATGATCCCTGGACCTCTCCTAGAGGTGTCTTATTGGGCCCTGCCAATGGGATTAGGACAGAGTGCTGACTCTGCAGGTGGTGGCATAAGTTAATTTGGCCCGCTGTTTAGAGCTATAATAGCTTATTGATTGGCTGACAGAGATGCAAGGGGCTGCATGGAAGGCCACAGAGAGAGGAGAGAATAAGTTAATCATCACTGAAAGTGCTGCCACAATTTAATCACTTTACCCAGGGTTCAGCACTGCCATGTAAATTTTGTTCTTCCCTCTGATGTGTTTGACTGACATTGCTGAGAGTGAGACAGTGAGTAACTTGCTGATTCTTGCAAACCCTTCCTGTACTCCAAGTCTGGCTCCTGCCTTCCATGTTCCTGGGGGAGACAGGTCTCCAGCCCCAGGGGCTGTGGCTAATTCATGCTAAGCTGTGGGGTTCATTTCAGCCATGCTGCACAGTGGTGATCTCCATCTGTTTGTTCTGGTCAGGACGTCTCAGTCACCCTCTCCAGCTCCACTGGCCAGACCCTGGCAACACCTGACAGCTGGTCCAGCCATCACTCCTTCAGTCTGCTCCAGTGTGTGTGTATTCTCAGAGGAACCCCGGCCCATTAGCGTTGATGTCACATGCGCTGCGGCCCGGTTACCTGGAAACTGCACGTTTCTTTCATTTGACTGGTGGCACTTTGGCTCTGCATGCTGCATGTAGTCCTACCATCAGCAACGAGACGGAAAGAGAGCGAGAGTAAAGGGGCTCCCCTCTTCCAATGCGTCAAATGAGCCTATATCAACACAAATGTGTTTTAAGGCTATTTTCTCCATTGGCCTTATTCTGACCATGTGGTGAAGCTCTTGTACTATGGCCTTTCTTGGCTGTGCTGTGTAGGAGAGCTGTGTGTTTAAAAATCAAAATCAAATCACATGTTATTTGTCACATGCGCCGAATACAACAGGTGTTGACCTCACAGTGAAATGCTTACTTACAAGCCCTTAACCAACAATGCAGTTTTAAGAAAATACCCCCCCAAAAAGTAAGAGATAAGAATAACAAATGATTAAAGAGCAGCAGTAAATAACAATAGCTGGGCTATATACAGGGGGTAGCGGCACAGAGTAAATGTGGGGGGCACCAGTGTGGAGGTAATTGATGTAATATGTACATGTAGGTATAGTTATTAAAGTGACTATGCATATATAATAACAGAGAGTGTAGCAGCAGCGTTCCAGAGGGTGGAGGGTGGGGGTAGAAGCTAATTAGGAGCCTCTTGGACCTAGAATTGGCGGTCCGGTACCGCTTGCCATGCAGTAGCAGAGAGAACAGTCTATGACTAGGGTGGCTGTAATCTTTGACAACTGACACCGCCTGGTATAGAGGTCCTGGATGGCAGGAAGCTTGGTCTCGGTGATGTACTGGGCCGTACGCACTACCCTCTGTAGTGCCTTGCGGTCGGAGGTCGAGCAGTTGCCGTACCAGGCAGTGATGCAACCCGTCAGGATGCTCTCCATAGTGCAGCTGTAAAGTTTGAGGTTCTGAGGACCCATGCCAAATCTTTTCAGTCTACTGAGGGGGAATTGGCTTTGTCATACCCTCTTCACGACTCTTCATGTCTTGGTGTGCTTGGACATTGTTAGTTTGTTGGTGATGTGAACGCCAAGGAATCTCTCAACCTGCTCTACTGCAGCCCCGTCGATGAGAATGGGGGCGTACTCGGTCCTCCTTTTCCTGTAGTCCACAGTCATCTCCTTTGTCTTGATCACGTTGAGGGAGAGGTTGTTTTCCTTGCACCACACGGTCAGGTCTCTGACCTCATTCCTATAGGCTGTCTCATTGTTGTCAGTGATCAGGCCACTGCTGTGTCATCAGCAAACTTAATGATGGTGTTGGAGTTGTGCCTGGAGTAAAGTGAACAGGGAGTACAGGAGGGGACTGAGCGCGCACCCATGAGGGGCCACCGTGTTGTGGATCAGCGTGGCTGATGTGTTGTTACCTACCCTTACCACCTGGGGGTGGCCTGTCAGGAAGTCCAGGATCCAGTTGCAGAGGTAGGTGTTTAGTGCCAGGGTCCTTAGTTTAGCAATGAGCTTTAAGGGCACTATGGTTTTGAATGCTGAGCAGTAGTCAATGAATAGCATTCTTACATAGGTGTTCCTTTTTGTCCAGGTGTGAAAGGGCAGTGTGGAGTGCAATAGATATTGCATCATCTAATGACTAATGTGGTGTACTCCTCAATGCCATCGGAAGATTCCCGGAACATATTCCAGTCGGTGCTAGCAAAACAGTCCAGGAGTTTAGCATCTGCTTCATCTGACCACTTTTTTGTAGACCGAGTCACTGGTGCTTCCTGCTTAAAAATGTTCTTGTTAGCAGGAATCAGGAGGATAGAATTATGGTCAGATTTGCCAAATGGAGGGCGAGGGAGAGCTTTGTACACATCTCTGTGTGGAGTGAAGGTGGTCTAGAATTTTTTTTCTTTCTGGTTGCACATTTAACTTGCTGATAGAAATGAGGTAAAACTGATTTCAGTTTCCTTGCATTAAAGTTTTCGGCCACTTAGAGCTCCGCCTCTGGATGAGCGTTTTCCTGTTTGCTTATGGAGGTATACAGCTCATTGAGTGCAGTCTTAGTACCAGAATCGGTCTGTGGTGGTATGAAGACAGCTACAAAACATACAGCTGAAAACTCTCTAGGTAGATAGTATGGTCTACAGCTTATCATGAGGTGAGCAAAACCTTGAGATTTCCTTAGATATTGTGCACCAACTGTTGTTTACATAAATGTATAGGCCACCGCCCCATGTCTTACTGCTGTTCTGTCCTGCCGATAGAGTGTATAACCCGCCACCTGTATGTTCTTAATGCCGACATTCAGCCACAGCTCTGCCGGGGCGGCAGGGTAGCCTAGTGGTTAGAGCGTTGGACTAGTAACCGGAAGGTTGCACTTTCAGACCCCCGAGCTGACAAGGTACAAATCTGTCATTCTGCCCCTGAACATGCAGTTAACCCACTGTTCCTAGGCCGTCATTAAAAACAAGAATGGGTTCTTAACTGACTTGCCTAGTTAGATAAAGGTAAAAAATCAAATAAAAACATAAGATATCACAGTTCTTAATGTCCTGTTGGTAGGATAAACGTGCTTTCAGTTTGTCACATTTATTTTCCAACGATTGAACGTTAGCTAGCAGGGCGGAAGGCATGGGCAGATTAGCCTCTCTTCTCCTGATCCTCACAAGGCGCTCTGATCTCTTTGTGCAAAATCTGTGTTTCCTCCAGCAAATAACGGGGATCTGGGCCTGGTCAGGTGTGTGTGTGTATTATATCCCTCCTGTCCGACTCATTGAAAAATAACTCTTCGTCCAGTTTGAGGTGAGCAATCGCAGTTCTGATGTCCAAAAGCTCTTTTCGGTCATAATAGACGGTAGCAGCAACGTTATGTACAAAACAAGTTACGAACTACGCGAAAAAACAAACAAAATTCATGGTTGGTTAAGAACTGATAAGACGGCAGCCTTCCCCTCCACGCCATTTTACGTAGGATCCCTTTCTCTACTGCCTACACTCCCCTACCCTGTGAGGGAATCACATGTCCTGCTGGGAGATATTCAGGGGGGAGAGGGCGTGAGCCCCATCCTGAGTTTTGGCTAAAGATAGGCTCACCTCAAATACGGTCTGGCAAGTATCAATCTGTCTGCACTCCAACACTCAGTTATACCAGAGACAAACAGTCGCTGGGGGTGGAGAGAAAATGAGAGGGATAGTGTAAACAGAGAGACAAGAAGCAGTGACCTTGTCCTCCACACACACACACACACACACACACACACACACACTGACCTGGTGGATGAGCCCTTATCTGGCATTTGGGAGACAACCTGGACAACATGTGACATAACCTTCTCCTCACCCCTGGTCCTCCAAACAATCCCCTCTCCTGACAGGCTTTGTCTGAAGACCCTGCCAAGGCCCTACTCAACCACTCGATGATTCCTTTGTCAGGAAGTGCCATGCTGATGGTTAAAATTGCTTTTGGACTCGTGACATTAAGATCAGAGGAAGAAGAGGAAGGGAGAAGAAAAGAACGACAACGAAAGAGAACTGTTAAAAAGGAGATGGGAAACAAGCTACTGCTAGAAGACGGGAGGAGAGAGAAGACCATATAGGAGGTTACAGTTGGACAAGGAGCCTCTCTCTCTCTCTCTCTCTCTCTCTCTCTCTCTCTCTCTCTCTCAGCTTGCATGGTGGAGATAAGAGGGACAGGTGGTTTTCTGTTCTCTTAAACAACTCAGACAGCTGGCAACTCTCTGGCTATGCACTCGTTGGAGAATTTGTGTATGTATGTGCGTGTGCGTGCGTGTGTGCAAGTGTTTCTAGATCCATGTGTCTGTATGTGGTAGTGCTCTGAGCCTGTGCCAGCTGAGACATCTCCCTGTAGTCTGTCCCAATTTTTGCTACCCATGTTTTTCTTGTCTTCCTCCTTTCTTCTCTTCCTCCTTTCTTTTCTTCCTCCTTTCTTCTCTTCCTCCTTTCTTTTCTTCCTCCTTTCTTCTCTTCCTCCTTTCTTTTCTTCCTCCTTTCTTCTCTTTCTCCTTTCTTTTCTTTCTCCTTTCTTATCTTCCTCCTTTCTTCTGTTTCTCCTTTCTTTTCTTCCTCCTTTCTTTTCTTCCTCCTTTCTTCTCTTCCTCCTTTCTTTTCTTCCTCCTTTCTTCTCTTCCTCCTTTCTTCTCCTCCTTTCTTTTCTTCCTCCTTTCTTCTCTTTCTCCTTTCTTTTCTTTCTCCTTTCTTTTCTTTCTCCTTTCTTTTCTTCCTCCTTTCTTCTCTTTCTCCTTTCTTTTCTTTCTCCTTTCTTATCTTCCTCCTTTCTTCTCTTTCTCCTTTCTTTTCTTCCTCCTTTCTTTTCTTCCTCCTTTCTTCTCTTCCTCCTTTCTTTTCTTCCTCCTTTCTTCTCTTCCTCCTTTCTTCTCCTCCTCCTTTCTTTTCTTCCTCCTTTCTTCTCTTTCTCCTTTCTTTTCTTTCTCCTTTCTTTTCTTTCTCCTTTCTTTTCTTCCTCCTTTCTTCTCTTTCTCCTTTCTTTTCTTTCTCCTTTCTTATCTTCCTCCTTTCTTCTCTTTCTCCTTTCTTTTCTTCCTCCTTTCTTTTCTTCCTCCTTTCTTCTCTTCCTCCTTTCTTTTCTTCCTCCTTTCTTCTCTTCCTCCTTTCTTCTCCTCCTCCTTTCTTTTCTTCCTCCTTTCTTCTCTTTCTCCTTTCTTTTCTTTCTCCTTTCTTTTCTTTCTCCTTTCTTTTCTTCCTCCTTTCTTCTCTTTCTCCTTTCTTTTCTTCCTCCTTTCTTCTCTTTCTCCTTTCTTTTCTTCCTCCTTTCTTCTCTTCCTCCTTTCTTTTCTTCCTCCTTTCTTCTCTTCCTCCTTTCTTTTCTTCCTCCTTTCTTCTCTTCCTCCTTTCTTCTCTCTCTTGCAGCAGTTGGCATTGGTCCAGATTATGCCACTCCTCTGGAAGGTTTGTCTTCTTGTCACAGGACTCAGTAGTGTAAAAACAGTTCTGCTTTAAAGCCTGACAGAGTATTTAGTGTTCTGGCCCAATACTCATGTTAATGAAAGTGTACCGTTTATTTTTCCATGGCATTTACCTACTTCTCCCTCTCGTTCCTGACTTTGGACTTGCTACTGATGTCTGTTAATATTTGTGTCATTACTTCAGTCCTGTAGAGTGATACAGTATCTTTAAACTGACATATAGAGTACACATATAGGCATATGGCCTGGAATGTTCAGGTAACCTACTCAAAATGTAGCCTAAACAATCCATGGTATTCATTTGTGTAAGATGTTTGTGTAGTAAACTATTTACAACCAGTATATTTCCATTCCAGGAAGATTCTGGACGGCCCCCTCTCTCTCCACGGGCATGGCAGACTGTTTTATTCATGTTCTCTGGTTAGTTTGTAGTTTGGGGCTTATTCCACACACAGGCCTGTGTTTGATGGGATTGTGTAGTAGTGAGTGAAGAAGGCCCGTCTCCCCTGTGGCAGCGTGTTTTGTTTGCAGAAAAGAGGTACTAAATGGGCCAGAGGCGTTTATTTGCTGCTGGCAAACAGACACTGTCCTCTGTGGTTCAAACAGACACTGTCCTCTGTGGTTCAGAAAGACACTGTCCTCTGAGGTTCAAACAGACACTGTCCTCTGAGGTTCAAAAAGACACTGTCCTCTGTGGTTAAAACAGACACTGTCCTCTGTGGTTCAAACAGACATTGTCCTCTGTGGTTCAAACAGACACTGTCCTCTGTGGTTCAGAAAGACACTGTCCTCTGAGGTTCAAAAAGACACTGTCCTCTGTGGTTAAAACAGACACTGTCCTCTGTGGTTCAAACAGACACTGTCCTCTGTGGTTCAAACGGACACTGTCCTCTGTGGTTCAGAAAGACACTGTCCTCTGTGGTTCAAACATACATTGTCCTCTGTGGTTCAAACAGACACTGTCCTCTGTGGTTCAAACAGACACTGTCCTCTGTGGTTCAGAAAGACACTGTCCTCTGTGGTTCAGAAAGACACTGTCCTCTGTGGTTCAGAAAGACACTGTCCACTGTGGTTCAAACAGACACTGTCCTCTGTGGTTCAAACATACACTGTCCTCTGTGGTTCAGAAAGACACTGTCCTCTGTGGTTCAAACAGACACTGTCATCTGTGGTTCAAACAGACACTGTCCTCTGTGGTTCAGAAAGACACTGTCCTCTGTTGTTCAGAAAGACACTGTCCTCTGTGGTTCAAACAGACACTGTCCTCTGTGGTTCAAACAGACACTGTCCCCTGTGGTTCAGAAAGACACTGTCCTCTGTGGTTCAAACAGACACTGTCATCTGTGGTTCAAACAGACACTGTCCTCTGTGGTTCAAACAGACACTGTCCTCTGTGGTTCAAACAGACACTGTCCTCTGTGGTTCAGAAAGACACTGTCCTCTGTGGTTCAGAGTTGGGTTGCCGCTGTGGCCAGTCTGGATGACTGTAGAATGTGTTTTTTTCTCATTGGTCAGTGGGGGTCACACAACTTTTAACCCTTTGTGTCCACCCTGTTCTGAAGGGAACATGAGAATAAAGTACAGATCACCCTCCCCTCCGGCCCTGCCACACCCTGACAGACTGACACTGGGATCTGAATAGAGAAGCATCTAAAACCCAGTGATTTACATCAACAGTAGATCTTCTATTCTCTCCCTCTCTGTTGTCTATCAATGCTTTCTTTGAACTTGGAGGCCTTTCCTTTCAACCTCCCCTTCCTCCTCTTCAATAGGACAGGAGGCCCTCACCTGTTCCATTGATGTTTCTCACCCTCAGGGGGTCTCCTTGCATGGGACAGCTTCCTCTTTTTTTGGGGAGAGATCTTTCATATGCAAAGCTGCATTGTTTTAGATGAAAGCAGTCTTTTGTGATCTCCAACACCACACCACCTGTCATTAATATTTCATTCTTTTCTTCTCAATATATTAGTCATCTGTAATCCTCCATTCTTTTTCTGAGTTGATGAAGCTGTTTTCCATACACTAATCTGCTGTTTAAGCAGGACCGTAATGGCACTGATTATCTCCTTAACACCACAATTACACTGTGATATATTTTATAATAATATATGCCATTTAGCAGACGCTTTTATCCGAAGTGACTTACTTTCATTTGCTGGTACATTTACGCGCATACTTGTTATGCTCCAGTCCATTGGATACACTCATTCTATCGTTTATACCCATAGACTGATAGTTTATACCCATAGACTGATAGTTTATACCCATAGACTGATAGTTTATACCCATAGACTGATAGTTTATACCCATAGACTGATAGTTTATACCCATAGACTGATAGTTTATACCCATAGACTGATAGTTTATACCCATAGACTGATAGTGTATACCCATAGACTGATAGTTTATACCCATAGACTGATAGTTTATACCCATAGACTGATAGTGTATACCCATAGACTGATCCTTTATCCTGTCAGGCTGATTGGCTGTCTGTGCTGTGCTGGGATTTCATCAGACCATCATTTAGACTTGAGCTCTCCTTAATGAACTAATGTATGCCTGGCTCTGAAGATCAATAACTCCTGATTGGTTGAGAGACGTTTGCACCCCCCACACCACTTTCATCTGTTAATTAGATTTAGGTGTGAAAATGAGACCCTTCTAAACAAAATTCTAGATGAGAGTTTGACTTGCTACTCTGACTATTTCACTGCACAGTGGTTATGGCCAGAAAGTCCCTATCCAAGCATCTCAACATAAGCCCTTGTTACATTGTTGTGTGCATTAGCAAGTAGCCCCATTATCAGGCACAATAGAGAGTAGATAAACATTTTGAAATATGGGGTGTGGGGGGTGGGGGTGCAACTCAATATTACCAAGTTGTTCTCAGTGTATATTGCAATGTGGCCTTAATGATCTGGTTGTGTAACACATAAACATGTCGGCTAGCTATAGGCTCTCAGATGTTATACAGTCTTTTCCCATTCATCAATAATTACTACAGACACACACTCAGGTGTACATAGTGTTATACCTAGTCATCTTTTCCTTGCTGTCGCTCCACAAAAGCACTTAATGTGTGTGTGTCCTTGTGTCTGTCCAGGGCATTTGGACAGCAGCACACACAGTCTATAGTTAATGATATTGGCTAAGCAAAGCTCTGAGGAAATACTCTCCCCTGAATGAACGGATTTCAAAATACAGAGGGACCCTGTTCTGTTATGGTCATTTTTCAGATACCCCCCCCCCCTTAGTTGTTATAGTGATTTCTGCAGCCGAGATTACATCAACAATTCAGAAATATTGGGTTCTTTCATCCCACACAGTTTCGATTTCCGTTCTCTCCCCCAGGGACTGGGCACTTAAAGCCAACTTTGTTCCCCTAAGACATTTCTCTTCCCAAGACTAAAAAGTTATTACAGCTGTCTACGTGTCTAATAAATGCCCATTTGTTGGTCCTGTTATAATGGCTTAAGCAGAGCATATGCGATGGACATTTACTAGGCAGGGAAAAAAAGATAATCTCATGAAATGTTGTATTAGTCATGACAAGTAATAAGTAGTTATACTGCATGCTTTACATCGCATTGTCATCTCTTTGTTTAGTCGTTTACTGGCGCGATGCTGGCATCTTTCTAAGAGGATTCCCCATCTCTGCTCACCTGCTATAGATTAGCTCTATATTGTCGACTAGGCCAGTTTTAATCCGGTTTTGTCTGGATCTGAAAGGTTTATTTGTTCATCTGGACAATCAAATGTTGTTGTGCTCTATCTCATCCTGTCTGGCGAACACAGCAGGTTGACTGATTGTATTTAGACCATAGCACAGCCACTGAGGCCCATGAGAAGCACTCTGGGAGAACCAGAACATCAGCCGTGGTCAAACAAAACAAGGCCAAATTCACCAGAAGCAGGCCCCCTTTGTCTCACGGTGTCTGGGAATCATCACGGGAGACAGGATCAAGGTGACCATTCTCAACAACCTTGGAGTTGCTGGCCGTTGGCGGCTGGCTAATTCCTGGGTGCAGACAGAGCAGAGCAGAGGAGTGAAGTGGGTGTAGCAGCCATACAGGAGGATTGGAACAAACAGTCTGGTTAAGAGCCTCTCTCTCTGTCATCTCTGTCTCGTCTGTTCCTCTGTCTGTCTGTTCTATAGGCTGTGCTATCTGGGCCGTCCATTCCCCTACAGAGCAGAGTGGTGTTATGAGCAGCTCTTTATGTCCCTGGTTGATTTATCACTGTGAGGTGAGATAATGCTGTCTGCTAATCCCTCCAGATGAACCATGGTCCTCCACTCTATCTATCTATCTATCTATCTATCTATCTATCTATCTATCTATCTATCTATCTATCTATCTATCTATCTATCTATCTATCTATCTATCTATCTATCTATCTATCTATCTATCTATCTATCTATTCAATTCAAAAGAATAAAGACATTATAAATGTCATTATGTATATATACAGTGGTGTAACGATATACAAATGGTTATAGTACAAATGGGAAAATAAATAAGCATGAATATGGGTTGTATTTACAATGGTGTTTGTTCTTCACTGGTTGACCTTTTCTTGTGGCAACAGGTCACACATCTTGCTGCTGTGATGGCACACTGTGGAATTTCACCCTGTAGATATGGGAGTTTATCAAAATTGGGTTTGTTTTCAAATTATTTTTGGGTCTGTGTAATCTGAGGGAAATATGTGTCTCTAATATGGGCATACATTTCGCAGGAGGTTAGGAAGTGCAGCTCTGTTTCCACATCGTTTTGTGGGCAGTGAGCACATAGCCTGTCTTCTCTTGAGAGCCAGGTCTGCCTATGGTGGCCTTTCTCAATAGCAAGGCTATGCTCATTGAGTCTGTACATAGTCAAAGCTTTCCTTAAGTTCGGGTCAATCACAGTGGTCAGGTATTCTGCCACTGTGTACTCTCTGTTTAGGGCCAAATAGCATTCTAGTTTGCTCAGTTTTTTTGTTAATTATTTCCAATGTGTCAAGTAATTATCTTTTTGTTTTCTTTCTTTTTGAATTATTGGTTGGTGAGCGGATCCCAGACCTCACAACCATAAAGGGCAATAGGTTCTATAACTGATTCAAGTATTTTTAGTCAGATCCTAATTGGTATGTTGAATTTTATGTTCCTTTTGATGGCATAGAATGCCTTTCTTGCCTTGTCTCTCAGATCGTTCACAGCTTTGTGGAAGTTTTGAACTCCAGCACAGGCTGGCTCACAGGCAGGCATATGTGTCTCTAATGTGTCTCTAGTGTGGCCCCAATTGGAGACTATGAAGAAGGAAGAAAACATACATAGGAAGAAAACATATATAAGAACAGCATTAGTGTAGTATAGTGTCATATTCTATTCACAGGTCATTTTATTATCATCTTTCCTGTTAGTCCTATTCCCACTGTGGATGAGTGACTTTTCAGTGTTGAGTAGGGGTTATGCATTGGTTGTCCAAAGTCAACCAGTTTGATGTTAAGTCAGAGGAGTGCTGAATTGCAGCTTGTTCAGCACTAAGTTAAACAGACAGGGATTATTTCTGCAAGCGGTCGAAGACGAGTTTGTGGACCGAAGTGAGACGAATGAGACCCTTGGGGAAATCTCAGCCTGGACAGAAGTGAATGGTATTGTTGTGCGTGTGTGTGTGTGTGTTTGTGTGTTTGTGTGTGTGTGTGTGTGTGTGTGTGTGTGTGTGTGTGTGTGTGTGTGTGTGTGTGTGTGTGTGTGTGTGTGTGTGTGTGAAAAGTACAGGCATGGTCATTGTGTTAAGGAGATTGTGTTATGCTCAGGGTGAAATTACCCTTGCCTCAGTGAAGGGTGAGAAGAACAGGGTAAATGCTGTACAGCTGTCCTGGGTACTGTCATTAGAGCGTAAATCTGGCAGGATATCATCAAGGTAATCAAATGAACCGTGTGATCAAGCAGAGGCCTAATGAAAATGTTCGTTATTGTGTTATTGCCTGTCTTTTTCCATTCGGAAGGAAGATATGGTTTCACCAGGCACTTCAACAGGAACAATTACTTATGGATTTCAACTTTGCCACATGTGTATGGCTTGATAGTCTAGATATGAAAAACAGGAAAGTTCATATAGTGTCACCCATCCAAGTAGACATCCTCCATTTAGACAGGCCTACCAATGTGCATATGGTTGGTTAGCTTCAGACAGTTAAACTTGCAACCTCAATAGACCTACTTACTCAAAGCAGTACCACGCAATGTACTTGAAGCCATGGAAATCACAGCACTTATCTGTTTGATGTGCCAGCCAGAAAGCAGGGATAGGATCCCTGAAGAGCACTTATGTTCGGGCCACATCTCTCCCATTGGCTCAGCCACTCTCACATGTAAAACCTGTCTTTTACTATACAATAGCCATCATTTATATGATAATGTAAATGTCCCAGGGCATGAACACCACCACTCAAAATGCTATGCTTTTGTTGCTAGTTATTATTTGACCTTCAACAGTATAATATTTAAAACCAAAATAAATAAATAAATGAAGAAAATTAGTTTATTTTTTCTTGTCAACAAACTGAAACAAATGTCTCCTTTAGGTATAATTCCTCTCTAAGTATATTTCTCTAAAGAAGTGTGTCTTTGTGAACCACTTCATCTTTCAGCGGTCTCCGCTCCGTAGCGAATGGTATCTGTCATCAGGAGAGTTGGGGGTCCTCCATCTCCCCGTCCCCTCCTCTGTGACCTCCCTTCTCGCACCTTTTAACCCTGCATGTCTCTGTTTATAAACTTTATACATTTTGACAACCGGTGCAGAAGGGAGGAAGGGAGGGGCAAATCCACTTTTTATTCGGAAAGAGCCCCTCTTCTCTGTCAGCAGGGAGAGAGACGTTAAAGGCTTTAAAATAATCACAGGCCTTTTCACTGGGGGGTTCTCTAATTGAGCCTGGGCTGACCCCTGACCCTAGCATGCCGTCTGTTTTCTATCGCCAGGCTAGATTGAAATGGGAACAGTGGGGAGAGACCAGGAGAGACCAGGACTCATTCTTATTTCTGAATGTTCTGCTTGTCCCTCCTGCTTTGCATGGATGGCCCTGTGCAGGATTAGCACACTGAAGGTGGATCCACTGTGGAGGGGCCTACAATCTATCCTCCTGAGACCCGGAAAAAGTGCCGGGGGCAAAAAAGAAAATATGGAAAAAGTTATATACATGTTTTATTGTATTTGCACTGTAGTGTCCATTATTGCAGTAAATGGGGACAGTAGGTAAAAAACCTAGCTGATAGTATATATGAAATATGTAACATTGCAGTAAATGGGGACAGTAGGTAAAAAACCTAGTTGATCGTGTATATGAAACATGTAACATTGCAGTAAATGGGGACAGTAGGTAAAAAACCTAGTTGATAGTATATATGAAACATGTAACATTGCAGTAAATGGGGACAGTAGGTAAAAAACCTAGTTGATAGTATATATGAAACATGTAACATTGCAGTAAATGGGGACAGTAGGTAAAAAACCTAGTTGATAGTATATATGAAACATGTAACATTGCAGTAAATGGGGACAGTAGGTAAAACACCTAGTTGATAGTATATATGAAACATGTAACATTGCAGTAAATGGGGACAGTAGGTAAAACACCTAGTTGATAGTATATATGAAACATGTAACATTGCAGTAAATGGGGACAGTAGGTAAAAAACCTAGTTGATCGTGTATATGAAACATGTAACATTGCAGTAAATGGGGACAGTAGGTAAAAAACCTAGTTGATAGTATATATGAAACATGTAACATTGCAGTAAATGGGGACAGTAGGTAAAAAACCTAGTTGATAGTATATATGAAACATGTAACATTGCAGTAAATGGGGACAGTAGGTAAAAAACCTAGTTGATAGTATATATGAAACATGTAACATTGCAGTAAATGGGGACAGTAGGTAAAAAACCTAGTTGATAGTATATATGAAACATGTAACATTGCAGTAAATGGGGACAGTAGGTAAAACACCTAGTTGATAGTATATATGAAACATGTAACATTGCAGTAAATGGGGACAGTAGGTAAAACACCTAGTTGATAGTATATATGAAACATGTAACATTGCAGTAAATGGGGACAGTAGGTAAAACACCTAGTTGATAGTATATATGAAACATGTAATATTGCAGTAAATGGGGACAGTAGGTAAAACACCTAGTTGATAGTATATATGAAACATGTAACATTGCAGTAAATGGGGACAGTAGGTAAAACACCTAGTTGATAGTATATATGAAACATGTAACATTGCAGTAAATGGGGACAGTAGGTAAAACACCTAGTTGATAGTATATATGAAACATGTAACATTGCAGTAAATGGGGACAGTAGGTAAAACACCTAGTTGATAGTATATATGAAACATGTAATATTGCAGTAAATGGGGACAGTAGGTAAAACACCTAGTTGATAGTATATATGAAACATGTAACAACATTGCAGTAAATGGGGACAGTAGGTAAAACACCTAGTTGATAGTATATATGAAACATGTAATATTGCAGTAAATGGGGACAGTAGGTAAAACACCTAGTTGATAGTATATATGAAACATGTAACATTGCAGTAAATGGGGACAGTAGGTAAAACACCTAGTTGATAGTATATATGAAACATGTAACATTGCAGTAAATGGGGACAGTAGGTAAAACACCTAGTTGATAGTATATATGAAACATGTAACATTGCAGTAAATGGGGACAGTAGGTAAAACACCTAGTTGATAGTATATATGAAACATGTAACATTGCAGTAAATGGGGACAGTAGGTAAAACACCTAGTTGATAGTATATATGAAACATGTAACATTGCAGTAAATGGGGACAGTAGGTAAAACACCTAGTTGATAGTATATATGAAACATGTAACATTGCAGTAAATGGGGACAGTAGGTAAAACACCTAGTTGATAGTATATATGAAACATGTAACATTGCAGTAAATGGGGACAGTAGGTAAAACACCTAGTTGATAGTATATATGAAACATGTAACATTGCAGTAAATGGGGACAGTAGGTAAAACACCTAGTTGATAGTATATATGAAACATGTAACATTGCAGTAAATGGGGACAGTAGGTAAAACACCTAGTTGATAGTATATATGAAACATGTAACATTGCAGTAAATGGGGACAGTAGGTAAAACACCTAGTTAGTGCATGATGATGTCCACTACAGAGGACATGTATTTACCAGCTCTTATTTGGCTCTTATTTAATGTAAACAAATATATATATATATATATATTACACTGATCTGAAAACTCACCAAACTATTCCTGAGATATTTACCTGTAAGAAACAATTAGAATATAAATCTCACAAAAATGATAATTACACAATTATACACACTATCAAATGTGCTAATTGTGATGGTAGCCAAAAAATGGTTAAAAATAAATAAATAAATGAAAGAAACAAGGTGGCACCCCCACACACCCCCACACATGTGATGTCATTGAAAAGCCCAGGAAGTCCTCTCAAAGGTACAACAGGACCTTACACAGTGGTATGTATGGCCTTAGACATACGGATCAACAACGAATGTCCATTAGAGAGGAAATAAATGAATTGTTGGGTCTCACGAGGCTATGAGACAAACAAAAGGGGAACAGGGGCAGTAGCTGGAATGTGCAACACAGAGGCCAGGATAATAGAATCTGAGAGGTAGGGTGTATGACCTGTCCACATTAATATACCTGTGTTTGGGGACATTTGAATCATTTAGCAAATACTCTTACCCAGCGTGACTTACATGAGGGTTAAGTGCCTTGCTCAATGGCACATCGTGAGATTTTTCACTGAGTCGGCTCAGGGATTCGAACCAGTGACCTTTCACTTACTTCCCCAACACTCTTAACTGCCTCATTCACTGGCTGGGGGGCTTTGTTTAGGATATGTGTCCCCCACTTCCTCACCTGGACACCGTAAAACGATCAGTGTAGCACCTAAACATCTCAAACAATGAATGTTGTTGTTTTTCCATCTTGAAAGACTTACACTGACAGTCTCTCAGAGCCTCTCAGGGCCATTCTAACAATGTGACATAGAGAAGTCGTCTGTAGATATTGACCAGTGTGTGTGGGAGAGGAAGTATTTTGACTGGTTCATTAGACATCATGTAAAGAAGGTTGACAGCATGCTTGTGTAACTGGAAATAGAGGCAGGATACACGATCTGTGTCACTCAAACTCGTCTCCTGAATACAACACAGGACCCATTTAGTTCTCCGTAATGTGGTACATGTTATCAAGTACGGGCTTTGTTCACCGAAATCTGTCAAGCTAGCCAGAGACTTCGCAGCCTGACATAGTGAACCAATGTGAACTGAATACCGATAATACCATGCTATTGTTAGAACGAGAAGCTTACAGTGGCTTGTGAAACTATTCACTCCTCTTGGCATTTTTCCTATTTTGTTGCCTTATAACCTGGAATTAAAATGTATTTTTGGGGTGTTTGTATCATTTGATTTAAACAACATGCCTACCACTTTGATGATGCAATATATGTTTTATTGTGAAACAAACAAGAAATAAGACAATAAAAACATAACTCTCGAGCATGCATAACTATTCACCCCCAAAAAAGCCAATGCTTTGTAGAGCCACCTTTTGCAGGGTTTACAGCTGCAAGTCTCCTGGGGTAGGTTTCTATAAGCTTGCCACATCTAGCCACTGGGATTTTTACCCATTCTTTAAGGCAACACTTCTCCAGCTCATTCAAGTTGGATGGGTTCCGTTGCTGTATAGCAATCTTTAAGTCATACCACAGATTCAATTGGATTGAGGTCTGTGCTCTGACTAGGCCATTCCAAGACATTTAAATGTTTCACCTTAAACCACTCAATTGTTGCTTTAGCAGTATGCTTAGTGTCATTGTCCTGCTGGAAGGTGAACCTCTGTCCCAGTCTCAAATCTCTGGAAGAATTGGTTTCCCTCATGAATTGCCCTGTATTTAGCGCCATCCATCATTCCTTCAATTCTGACCAGTTTCCCAGTCCCTGCTGATGAAAAAGATCCCCACATCATGATGCTGCCACCAACATGCTTCACTGTGGGGATGATGTTCTCGGAGTGATGAGAGGTGTTGGGTTTGCACCAGACAGTGTTTTCCTTGATGGCCAAAAAGCTCAATTTTAGTCTCATCTGACCAGAATACCTTCTTCCATATGTTTGGGGAATCTCCCACATGCCTTTTGGCAAACACCAAACGTGTTTGCTTATTTTTTTCTTTAAGCATTGGCTTTTTTGGCCACTCTTCCATAAAGCCCAGCTCTGTGGAGTGTGTGGCTTAAAGTGGTCCTATGGACAGATATTGCCTGGTCTGTGAGTTTTGGTGGAAGGCCCACTCTTGGCAGGTTTGTTGTGGTGCCATATTCTTTCCATTTTTTAATAATGGATTTAATGGTGCTCCATGGGATGTTCAAAGTTTCTGATATTTTTCTATAACCCAACCCTGCTCTGTACTTCTCCACAACTTTGTCCCTGACCTGTTTGGAGAGCTCCTTGGTGGTGCCCCTTGCTTAGTGTTGTTGCAGACTCTGGATCCTTTCAGAACAGGTGTATATATACTGAGATCATGTGACACTTAGATTGCACACAGGTTGACTTTATTTAACTAATTATGTGACTTCTGAAGGTAATTGGTTGCACCAGATCTTATTTAGAAGCTTCATAGCAAAGGGGGTGAATACATATGCACACACCACTTTTCAGTTTTTTAGTTTTTAAAAAAAATTTTGAAACAAATACTTTTTAAAAATTTCACTTCACCAATTTGGACTATTTTGTGTATGTCCATTACATGAAATCCAAATAAAAATCCATTTAAATTCCAGGTTGTAATGCAACAGAATAGGAAAACACAGAGGGGGTGAATACTATTGCAAGTCACTGTATATCAAAATGTGCAGTATGGTCAAAGTGGAGTTCAGGACAGTTCATCAGGTACTTGAGAAGATCATTGACAGGTTCAGAGGTATTTTCTTCAGTCTCTCCAGAGAAAGTTTCTTTT
This sequence comes from Oncorhynchus nerka, assembly GCF_034236695.1. Taxonomy (NCBI): domain Eukaryota; kingdom Metazoa; phylum Chordata; class Actinopteri; order Salmoniformes; family Salmonidae; genus Oncorhynchus; species Oncorhynchus nerka. Next base: position 20,898,750 of record NC_088406.1, on the reverse strand, counting down.
AATAAGGACAAGGTAAGAAGTGCTGTCTTCACTGCTGAAGTTAATAAGCGAAGAAAAGTGTGGAAGTGTCATTCATTTCTAGTACCCCGTGGAGAATGCCGCTTTAGACATCTCTCCTGCGTAATCTACCACTACAGTAGGCTGGATGATTTATGCAGTGGGGTATTTAAGAGGTACCATGGAGGACACAGTCTGGAACTACTGAGGAGTTGTTTAATGAACATTCTCTAATTAGAATCTGTTTTCCTCCATTTTGTTCTTTGTATATATTCTCAATTTTTCTCCTCCGATCTCCGTGGAGCAAGATAAATTACATGAATTAAGTTCTGCTCCAACTCGTTCAAAGGATAGTTTTCATGAAAATAGCTTCACTTCCTCATCTATCCAAACGTCTTCTTCCCAAAGGATAGTTTGTATCTGTTTAGTGATGTTTGTTGCTTTTTCTGTGGACTGCCAAGTTGTGCTAATTGAAAGGCTTGGCAGACAGGTAACAGCCAAACAGACGGTTTGAAAAACCCCATCTCTGCTCTCTGCTATTCTGCACATCCCAGTCACTGTACTGTACAAATGTCCATGCTTTGTCCTCTGTTCGTCTGCAGAGGTATGTGTCCTTCAGCTTCTGCAGTGACGCAGGTACACAGGTCAGTGGTCTAAGCCCGCCTCCGGCTGCAGCGATAGGCCCAGCTCACCTGAATCCCTGTGGGTATGTGGGTGTGTGAGGGGGCAGGGGTAATGGAGAAGAATCAGTCACTGGAGCTAGTGGTAGTGATGGGGACTTTTAATCATTTTCTTATGTACCCTTGAGCACCATAGCTCGATAGGGCCTCCCTGCGGACCCCTCTAGGACACTATAACCCCCCCTACTCCCTCCTCTATCGCTGCCTCCTACCCTGCCCACGCTCTCCTGACTCAACCCTCTCTGCAGTAGTAAATTATACACTACAGCACGTTGATAGGATCTCACGGCTCACTGCAGTCTACTGGGTGTTGAGGAGCCACAGAGGAGAGATACTGGAGGGGGAAGAGGAGGAGGGTGTAGAAGTAGTGGAGGGAGAAAGGAGAGAGAAAATGACAGACAGACAGACAGACAGACAGACAGACAGACAGACAGACATACAGACAGACAGACAGACAGACAGACAGACAGACAGACAGACAGACAGACAGACAGACAGACAGACAGACAGACAGACAGACAGACAGACAGACAGACAGACAGACAGACAGACAGACAGCAACAGTAACAGTAGAATGAGACTCAATGAGCCATTCAGGTAATTTAGTGTGCTCTGTATTAAAGAAGAAGTGAGGGGAGATGAAGTAAGAGAGGCAAGGTTTCATCTTAACTCTCAGCAGGGGAGCCAGATAATGCAGGCCACTTATGAACAGAACATGACACAAAACTGTTGTCTTTTTTCTATTGTTCAGTGATTCCTATCTGTTACAGTCACATTACTGAAGCGCTGGGTGCCATTACTCAGCATCCAGATTGGATTAACCAAAATAAATAACTAAATGAAAATAAAAATACAAATGTTTACTGAAATATAGAAAAGTAAGGAAGATAAGAGGTGTGATTAATAATTTAGGGGTGTGTCAAGTGGAAGCTGTAAAAAACATGGTATGGAATGGAAGTCTCTGTATCCAAATCTCTATACATTTCAAAAACATGGTAATGGAATGGAAGTCTCTGTATCCAAATCTCTATACATTTCAAAAACATGGTAATGGAATGGAAGTCTCTGTATCCAAATCTCTATACATTTCAAAAACATGGTAATGGAATGGAAGTCTCTGTATCCAAATCTCTATACATTTCAAAAACATGGTATGGAATGGAAGTCTCTGTATCCAAATCTCTATACATTTCAAAAACATGGTAATGGAATGGAAGTCTCTGTATCCAAATCTCTATACATTTCAAAAACATGGTATGGAATGGAAGTCTCTCTTTACAAATCTCTATACATTTCAAAAACATGGTAATGGAATGGAAGTCTCTGTATCCAAATCTCTATACATTTCAAAAACATGGTAATGGAATGGAAGTCTCTGTATCCAAATCTCTATACATTTCAAAAACATGGTAATGGAATGGAAGTCTCTGTATCCAAATCTCTATACATTTCAAAAACATGGTATGGAATAGAAGTCTCTCTTTACAAATCTCGATCTCTATGCATTTCTCTTACTCTCTGTCTATCTCTGCCTCCCCCTGTCTGTCTCCACAGTCTCCCTCGATCCTTCTGTCTCTCTCTGGGCCCTGTCTGTCTCTCTCTGGGCCCTGTCTGTCTCTCTCTGGAACATGTCTGTCTCTCTCTGGGCCCTGTCTGTCTCTCTCTGGAACATGTCTGTCCAGGTTAAGCACTGGCTGAACTGGCAGTCCCCCCTTCCCCCAACAAAACAAACTGGCAGAGTGATTGTGGAATAGAAGGGAATAGAAAGCAGCTCTAGAAACTCTAAGCTGGGGCACAGGCCACATGGATTAGCTTGAAAAGCATGGCATTGTCAACCAAATGTAAATGAATCCTGTTTTTGTGTCCCCCTGAAGGAACAATGAGGGACTTTCCTGTGTGTCCCTGTGGGCTGCTAGGGGAGGTTGAAGCAGAGGGGAGAGTCAGGCCTTCTCCACATCACATTCATCCCTCTATTCACACCACTGATCTCAATTACCTGCACAGCGCTTTCACAATATTGTTGAAAATTGCATCGCATAATACGCAAAATAAACTGAATCCATTTGAATATTAATTCACAAGACATTGCAAAGTAGTGGATAAACCATAAAACAGATTTAATTAACTATCCGCTGTATATGGTTTTCTGGTCTGTTGCATTTTAATGGAATCCTGTTATATGAGGATTTGCATGTGAAGTAGTTGCCTGACCATTCATGACAGCTTACTAGGGCTGTCCCCTGTGCTGGCTCCCCTATGACTCATGTACCTCCTGTGTCCCTGGTTTGCAGAGAGGGGTGAGGGGTGTCGGAGGGACTTTCACAGCCTTCTGCTAGCCACACTGAGCCCATCATCAGAGTTGACTCTCACAGCCTCCTGCTAGCCCCACTGAGCACATCATCAGAGTTGACTTTCAAAGCCTCCTGCTAGCCACACTGAGCCCATCATCAGAGTTGACTCTCACAGCCTCCTGCTAGCCCCACTGAGCCCATCATCAGAGTTGACTCTCACAACCTCCTGCTAGCCCCACTGAGCTCATCATCAGAGTTGACTCTCACAGCCTCCTGCTAGCCACACTGAGTCCATCATCAGAGTTGACTTTCACAGCCTCCTGCTAGCCACACTGAGCCCATCATCAGAGTTGACTCTCACAACCTCCTGCTAGCCCCACTGAGCCCATCATCAGAGTTGACTCTCACAACCTCCTGCTAGCCCCACTGAGCTCATCATCAGAGTTGACTCTCACAGCCTCCTGCTAGCCACACTGAGTCCATCATCAGAGTTGACTTTCACAGCCTCCTGCTAGCCACACTGAGCCCATCATCAGAGTTGACTCTCACAGCCTCCTGCTAGCCACACTGAGCCCATCATCAGAGTTGATTCTCACAGCCTCCTGCTAGCCACACTGAGCCCATCATCAGAGTTGACTCTCACAGCCTCCTGCTAGCCACACTGAGCCCATCATTAGAGTTGACTCTCACAGCCTCCTACTAGCCACACTGAGCCCATCATCAGAGTTGACTCTCACAGCCTCCTGCTAGCCACACTGAGCCCATCATCAGAGTTGACTCTCACAGCCTCCTGCTAGCCACACTGAGCCCATCATCAGAGTTGACTCTCACAGCCTCCTGCTAGCCACACTGAGCCCATCATCAGAGTTGACTCTCACAGCCTTCTGCTAGCCACACTGAGCCCATCATCAGAGTTGACTCTCACAGCCTCCTGCTAGCCACACTGAGCCCATCATCAGAGTTGATTCTCACCATCACCCATTTTCCCCATGGAGCTCCTTTTACCTTCCAGAAATGTTATTGTGAGGTTGTCTCTGACTGCCTCTTGTTATCTGATTGTGGCTGTTCTCTGCTGTTCTTCGTGTCCTGCATGGCCTCAGATCGGGGTGGCAGGGTAGCCTAGTGGTTAGAGCATTGGACTAGTAACCGGAAGGTTGCAAGTTCAAACCCCCGAGCTGACAAGGTACAAATCTGTCGTTCTGCCCCTGAACAGGCAGTTAACCCGCTGTTCCTAGGCCGTCATTGAAAATAAGAATTTGTTCTTAACTGACTTGCCTAGTTAAATAAAGGTAAAATAAAAAATCAGTTTTTGCCTGTAGGCATTGTTAAGACAAGGTTCCTGGGTAATGTAATGTACTATTAGGCGCCTCTGGGAGCTTCTGTTTGAATCGCTCCTTTCACGGCTGTGTGTGTGTGTTTGGCTGGGGGCGTCATATTCAGTAAAGTCATAATCAGCAGAAGTAGGACAAGAGGTCCTGCTGTTGAAGTTTGTATTATCCCAGGCAGCCATTCATTAATTATCTTCCCTGCACAGTCTCTTATCTCCCTTTGTTCCCTCTTTCTGTTATTGCTTCAAGCACCTTGTTTCACGCTGCTTTAATCCATGCTCTTTTCTTCAATCATTTGTCGATGCTATGGCCTGGGGAAGAAAAGGAATATACAGAGCTGTGTGTGTGTGTGTACGCACGAGTGTATGTGTGTGTGGGTAATATTAGGAGTCATGTTAGGCACCAACTAAGCTGCACATCCTTTCCCCTCTACATTATCATTACATCATTATCCTGATTCTCACTGGGATGTGGCCATAGGTCAGTTTCTAGGGATCCATGGCCACACACACATGCTGTACAATAGACAGTATAATATCATCTGACTGCTTCAGAGACATAAACAGGGGTTCTTACAGCATTAGACGATGTGACACATCCAGGCCAGAACAGATAGCTGGCTGCCCCCTGTGTGTTTACCCACCTCCCTGAGTCTGTCTGCCGATGTGCTCAAACATTACATTCATGTTGTGTTCTAGTTGGCCAGAAGTGTTTGTATGTATCACAACTGCAGGCTTCTGGATGAACTGTTCAACTGTGTCTATACACACACAACACGTCCTCCCTCCCTGGCGTTTAGGAGAGCACACTGTAGTGGCGTTAGGCCTTTCGTCTGCTGTCCCAGTGCTGCTGGCCTGCACTGTTGGGTTAAATGGTGCATGGACTCTGGATATGGGTCGCACCTCTGCTCACTGTCTGGTCACAGACACTTGGCTTTAATGTGGTACCATAACCGTGTCGTTACAGTGCACCAGGGAGGGAGAAAAGATGCTTATCCAGGTTTGACACCTCCTGTCCCCTTTCAACCCTTCCTCTACATTGCAGGCAGTCCTGCCATCCCTTCCTAGTTGCCCCCTGTTCTGTTCCCAGTCAGGACACACATGCTGCATGCCTGGCACTGCCCTGTAATGGAGGCATAGTGGAATAGTCTGGGGCATGGCCAGTCCCTTGTCCCAGAGGTGCCCCCTCAGGCATCCAGCCCCCCAACAGTGTGGCATTACAGTAACCCTCTAATGGTTTAACCACACAGCTATTAATACAACCTTCATTGACAAGCAGGGGAGTGACAGTGGTGTAGAATGCATTGTAGCAGGAGACGATGTACAGCTAGAGAGGAAGAACATTTTGTAATGACAGGCTTGTCGCCGGTGTAATGTTAATATTCACACCCATGCTGAGCTGTGGCTTGTGATGGATGGTGTTGTGTCCAGTGGTACTGCCCCATACATTCCTGTGTCTGTGGGTTTACACAGTTACTATGCCTTCTCACCCTCTAATTGTCCCTCTGTGTCCCACTGCGTCCCTTTGTGCCCCCTGACGGTAGAGTCAAGCGAGGCTCTGTGACTGGCTGGCTGGGGCGAGTGACACATGGCCAGGACTATGACCGTTGCATTCCCGCACCGCTGCTATTCTTACTCCTTTCTAACCAGTTTTACTGCGGATGCCTGCAGTCACATACCAGCGGCTTAGCTTCATAGCACAAAGCACAAGAGTTAAACAGGGAAAAACAAACCCCTGATCTATCTGCAGCTGCACTAGAGGATCAATGGATGGAACATTCAAACATGACAGGATGGATTAATTGTCCAGTAGCAGTATTTGACAGATTCTGCTCCCAACTCACTACTGGACTGTGTCTCTGGCCACAACTAGGAGCTGGAGCTGCTGTTTCTGTCATACAGATGATGTGCAGTGTTACTGGGGCTTTAGGAGCAGTAAATCCACATTACTAAGCAGGGGAACACTGGGCCCTTCCAACAGTAATTAGACAGGGAACCAGCTCCAAATCCCTGCTTCAGGAACAGACACAACCATGGCCTCCAGGCCCAGAGTGTGGAGATCAGGCTGATTGGTAGGGGACAGGTGGGGATGTCACCACGACGATGAAGTGTGTGTGTGTTTGTGTTTGTATGTATGTGTGCCCTCCTCAGTGGCCCCTGAGCCCATTGACTGGGCTATTCTGGCATCTTAGAGGGCCTCTTGTCTTGTTAGCGAGATGTTAATTGCTGTAAAATGTCAGGTGAAGGACACAGGCTGCTGTGGCCCTGCCTCTGGCCAGCTGACGGAGGGACATCCATGCTATCTGCTTAGGGGACAGAGACAGGACTGTTAACTAAAGCACCGTGGAGAATGCTAACACCCGTTAGCAGAACTTTTGGCGGTTTGAAAGACGCAGGCCTTGTTTCTTCTCCCTGGATGCCATGTTGGCATCGCCCCTAGTTAACACTCAGGGAAAGAAAGAGGAAGTTCACTGTTCAATGACAACTGTGAAATCATCTGAGATGGAGCTGAAGTGGTGCATTAGGCTGGGCCTGGGCCAGGGGAGAGGACTGAGAGAGGGAGAGGAAGTGGTGCATTAGGCTGGGCCTGGGCCAGGGGAGAGGACTGAGAGAGGGAGAGGAAGTGGTGCATTAGGCTGGGCCTGGGCCAGGGGAGAGGACTGAGAGAGGGAGAGGAAGTGGTGCATTAGGCTGGGCCTGGGCCAGGGGAGAGGACTGAGAGAGGGAGAGGAAGTGGTGCATTAGGCTGGGCCTGGGCCAGGGGAGAGGACTGAGAGAGGGAGAGGAAGTGGTGCATTAGGCTGGGCCTGGGCCAGGGGAGAGGACTGAGAGAGGGAGAGGAAGTGGTGCATTAGGCTGGGCCTGGGCCAGGGGAGAGGACTGAGAGAGGGAGAGGAAGTGGTGCATTAGGCTGGGCCTGGGCCAGGGGAGAGGACTGAGAGAGGGAGAGGAAGAGGGAAAAAGTGTTTCCCCCAAAAAAATTGGGAAAAAAAATTGGAGTGAATAGATTTTGGAGAGCCACTGTAATTGTTTTCTCTCGTTGTAATGCATCCCGGAAAACCATCAGCAACTCCACTCTCTATCCCCCTCTCTCCCCCTCTCCACCCCTGTCTCTCCGTCCCCTCCGCGTCTCTCCCCCTTTGTTGTTCTCTCTCCCCCTCTCCACCCCCCTCTCTGGTCCCCCCTGGGGTTGTGTGGTATTGCTATACTCTCTCTACTTTATCATGTATGGTGCTGTGTGGATCCAGATACAATCTTCTCAGTTCTGCCTTGATTTGTACTGCTATGCTACATGATCCCTATGCCCCTATGTTCGGAGGTTCTACAGAGTTATTGATGGGAACAGTGTTCTGGACGAACTGCAGGTGTTTGTATGTCCCTGCCTCTCATGTCACTCCATTAGGCTTTCCCCTTTCTTCCCTGTGTTCCCACTCTTCCTCCTCCATCCCTCTGTTCCCACTCCTCCTCCTCCATTCCACTGTTCCCACTCTTCCTCCTCCATTCCTCTGTTCCCACTCTTCCTCCTCCATCCCTCTGTTCCCACTCTTCCTCCTCCATCCCTCTGTTCCCACTCTTCCTCCTCCATTCCTCTGTTCCCACTCTTCCTCCTCCATCCCTCTGTTCCCACTCTTCCTCCTCCATTCCTCTGTTCCCACTATTCCTCCTCCATCCCTCTGTTCCCACTCTTCCTCCTCCATCCCTCTGTTTTCACTCTTCCTCCTCCATCCCTCTGTTCTCACTCTTCCTCCTCCATCCCTCTCTACCCTCCTGCCTTCAGAGCCCTTGACCTCCCCCTCACATTTAGCTGTGGCAGCATTTCTTCTTCTTCTCCTTGTTCTAATTGATGACTGGGGCCCTTGTTGATGGTTTTGTTGTTGTGCCTGTTGGTCGGAGCCATTTCACAAAGGTCTCCTTCCTCCTGCCTTTCCTCTCTGAGTGTCTGTCTGTGGCCCCTACTCCCTCATCACTCTCCTCCTCTCTTCCTCTCCCTCCGCCACAAAGCTGCTTCCAGTCCACAGAGCCACACATATGTCACCCCTGAGGCCCTGATTTAGAGCCCGGGGTTTGCCTCCTGTACCTCACGGCTTTAACAGCGCAGAGGCCAGGATAAAAGAGAGCGAGTGGGTAGCCATTCACCAGCCAGCCCGGAAAGAGGAGGAAAGAAAAGTATGGAAAGAAAGTGAGAGCTCTCTCCCTGAAACAATATCTCCTAGCCCATCTGACATAATGAACTGTTAAAAAGATGTGTGTGAAGAGGGAGAGTGACTTTTCACCCACACAGAG